>NW_004949107.1:6739731-6761849 GCF_000317375.1 Microtus ochrogaster | reverse complement strand
CTATCTATCTATCTATCTATCTATCTATCTATCTATCTATCTATCTACCTACCTACCTACCTATCTATCTATTTGGTTTCTTGAGACAGGGTTTCTCTGTGGCTTTGGAGCCTGTCCTGGAACTAGCTTTTGTAGACCAGGCTGGCCTTGAACTCATAGAAGTCCAGAGGCCTCTGCCTCCCAAGTGCTGGGATTAAAGGTATGCTATCTATTTATTTATTTACTTTGTGATACTGCAGTTGGACTATGGGTCATACCAATGCCAGGCAAGCACCTCACTTCAGGCTGTATCTCTGTCACTCACTATCTTTTAAATTTTAGTATCGAGGACAGCCTTGCTAAATTGTACAGGCTGGTCCAAATCTCGCGATCCTGCTGCCTCCCACTCTAGGGGAGCTGGGATTACAGGTGCATGTCACTAGACCCAAGCTGCTGTTTCTAAATGGAAACAAGATCATGATGATACAGGATCTTGCTGTCTGTGCACATCATGTTGTCGAATGCATGAGCAGTGTAAGTCTTTTTCAAAGAGACTGTCTAAGTGCACACTTCCCTCTGCAAGCTAGCAGGCGCTCTGAAGCTAGGTGGGTCTAAATAAAGAACTCTAGTCAACAACAGGAAATAACTCCCACAGAAAAAAAAGGGCAGAACACAAGCTCTCACCAACTCCTGCACACAGCTCACAACAGCCTTTTGTCCGTGGCACATTATGCCTGAACTCTCTACTTTTCAGTGTTGAGGCCTCTGCAGAGCTACGGAACACCTGATTCTCTTGCTCGTGTCCTTGCTTTCTTCCCTCTGAGGAAGTGAATATAAAAATTTCTCACTGTGAGACAGCAGACCAGAAAACAGGGCAGCTTTTTATTCTCATGTTGCTTTGTTTTAATGGGGCTTCTAAAAAATTTTTTTTTTCTTTTCCTTAAAAATTCACCTTTTCAGCTAGGCTGTGGTGGCACAGGCCTTGAATCCCAGCACTGGGGAGGCAGAGGAAGGTGAATCTCTTGAGTTCAACGCCAGCCTGAGTTTCAGGACTGCCAGGTCTACACAGAGAAACCATATCTCAAGGGGGAAAAAAATCCACTTTTTCACCACGCTGATGGTACACACTTTGTGCTAGTTAATCTTATGTCAACTTGACCCAAACTAGAGTCATAAGACAGGAGAAAATCTCCACTGAAAAACCGGGCTGTAGACAAGCCTCTAGGGCATTTTCTCTCTTTCTTTCTTTTCTTTCTTTCTTTCTTTCTTTCTTTCTTTCTTTCTTTCTTTCTTTCTTTCTTTCTTTCTTTCTTTTCTGTTTTCTGAGACAGATTTTCTCTGTAGCTTTGTTTGTTTGTTTTGTTTTTCGAGACAAGGTTTCTCTGTAGCTTTGGAGCCTGTCCTGGAACTAGCTCTTGTAGACCAGGTTGGCCTTTAACTCACAGAGATCTGCCTGCCTCTGCCTCCCTAGTGCTGGGATTAAAGGCGTGCACCACCACTACCCAGCTTCATCTCTGTAGCTTTTGGATCCTGTCCTGGAACTCTCTCTGTAGACAAGGCTGACCTCAAACTCATAGAGATCTGCCTGTCTCTCTGCCTCCTGAGTGCTGGATGGAATTAAGAGCGTGTGCCACCACCACCCAGCTTGGGCATTTTCTTAACTAATGATTGATGAGAAAGGGCCCAGACCATTGTGGATGATGCCATTCCTGGGCTGGTGGTCCTGGGTTTTATAAGAAAGTAGGCTGAGCAAGTTATGGGAACTAAGCCAGTAAGCAGCACCCTCCATGGCCTCTGCATCAGCTCCCACCTCCAGGATTCTGCCCTGCTTGAGTTCCTGTCGTGACTTCCTCCAAAGATGTACTACAATATGAAAGTGTAAGCCAAATAAACCCTTTCCTCCCCAATCTGCTTTTTGGTCATGAATGGTGTTTTGTTACAGAAATAGAAACTATAACTAGGGGGCTGGAGACATGGCTCAATCAGTTAAGAGCACTGACTGCTCTTCCAGAAGATCTGGGTTCATTTCCCAGAGCCAACATGGCAGCTCACAACTATTTATAACTATAGTTTCAGGGGACCCAACACCCATGGAAAAACACCAATGTGCATAAAATATAAATAAATAATTTAAAAAGGAGCCATAATTAAAACACACTTGTAATTCTAGTGCCTGGGTAACTGAGGCACAAGGATCATAAGTTCAGAACCAGTTAGACCTACAGATGAAGAAAGTGATTAAAAAAACAACCAACCAACAAACAACAAAACCCCTCCCCTCCCCCCCTCAGGGAATGTGCTCACCTAAACAGTTTGTTTCCATCCCTCTTAATAAATCTAGGTTAATGAATTATCAACATTTTACCAATGGCATTTCAACAGCAATGCAACAAGACAACACATTGATATTCTTTTCCAAGGTGTCCAGCTTAAGTCTTAGGAGAAAGAGGAAACACTTCAATTTCAAGTCAACCAAACAGAAAGACACCTAGACCATGCTTTCCTTTTTCTCTTGCTACTGGAATCAACTGTGGCGCTCAACCACGATGCAGGCACTCCTGACAGGTAGCTGACTGCAGACTGCATTTCCTACATCCCCTGCTTCTCTACTTGTCCCTTCTAGCAGTCAACAAGCCACAGAGCCAACGAGCTCTATCTTCACTTAAAACCAGGAGGAATTCTCTTCCACCTTAGTGCTGTACCGCAGCGGGCAGAGATGGCTCTTCCTGTCTTTACTCTTCACAGCTTTGACTCCTGCTCCAAGACAACTGTACTAGCCACTCCAGAAACAGGGTCATCTAAATGCCACGGCCAAGTGACATTTCTTGTCACCTGCAGTATAGGTAGCCCCTGCTGTTACTGCCCACTTCCCATGGGGTTCTCCCAGCTCTTTCCCCTTCTGCCCACCAGAGGTTTGCCTCGCTCCTTCCTCTTCCTCCAGGTTCGTCATAAACCTGCAGCTCTAGACCTTTGCCCCTAAGCTGCGGATCAAAGCAAGGCCACTATGCAACTGGGCAAGTGTTCTTCCACAGAGCTACCCACAGTGCCTAGAACTGAAACAAAACTCTCTGACTGCAGTCCGGGGTCAAAGGGAAGCATGCACTGCGAGGGGGGGGGGGGGGGAGTGTGCCATAGGGATGACTGGTCGGGATACTCGAGTATAAGGAAAATCTGGGCATAAGAATATCGAGGAAACTTTTCCCAGTTGATAACTAATAAACGTATTTGCTAGGGTTTTGTCTTTGCCTGCTTTTTTCTTATTCTCATCCTGTAAACCCTCAGCAGGCAACTGTGCTCATTCTCAGGACACCTACATAATAACTTATCCCTCAGCTTTAGGTTTGACCTTTCATATATATACATCCCAGTTCAAATCAGGGTCACTCCTGGCGTATGTCTGTTAACCTAATTCTTAATAATTATGTTTCTCTTCTAATCCAAGTGCTCCTGTCAACAGTAGCTGTATATAATTAGCCTATTTATAGCCCCTTGCAGATCGGATATCTCTGCTGGTTATCATAAAGGGATCTCTGGCTCACAGCACAACTAGAACTGGTCCAGGAGATGGTGAGGTGACTTGGTGCCTGATGACCTCAGTCCAATCCCTGGAACCCTACAAGCTATCCTCTGACCTCCACACACACACCCCATGCGAACACCTGCCTTGTCCCCATTCCCAAATAAAGAAACGTTATAAATAAAGCTGACCTAGCCACACCCTTCTTAAATACCCATTCCGTGTCTGGGTTGGAAACGGGCTTCGGAGAATCGGTCTCTCACTCAAAGGCTCGAGGTGCAAAGCTGTTCTCTTGCCATCTTCCAGACATCCTAGTTCTGCCATCACAACCCGATTCAAGTCCCTAACTTATCTTTCACAGCAGTTGCTGCCACAGCCTATTTTTGAGTTTCTAGTCGAATGTTTTCCTCAGACTGTCTGATGGCAGCATGGTAGATACTAGACATACAAGATGAAGGCGAGGACTGAAGGTATACTCAGTACAAAAACCTCTGCCTAGCCGGCAGTGGTGGTGGTGATAAAGATTATGTCTTTAATCCCAGCACTCAGGAGGTTGAGGCAGGAGGATGTCTGAGTTCCAGGTCGGTCTGCTCTGGAATGAGTTCCAGGAAAGCTAGGGCTATAACACAGATACCCAGTCCCCAACAAACAAAAAACAAAACCAACCAAACAACCAAACCTCTTGCCTAGCATGCCTGACACCCTGGGAATAGAGAAGCTTCTACACAGCTCTGAGGAAAGACTAAGCCACCGTGGCACAGCGGGTCACACGGTGGCTGAACCATGCACAAAGCCGGTCCACGAGGAAGTAGGTACCGAGAGATGGTGATCGATTTTAGGCAGTCAGACAAGGTCACTTCAAGCAGATAGGGTGGCTGAAGCAAAGACAGGGAGGTGGAAAAAAATGCAGGACACTGGCATGTACTCATGGTTAAATTCCAGGGGGGAGTGGCCATGCAAAAATGGAAGAGACCAATGGGGCAGGTCCTAGAAGACCAGGAGAAGTTAGGAAGAGATTTTCCATGGAAGAATGGCAAGACTTGATTTTAATTTTAGGACAGTAAGTCTGTAACTACTCCTAAACTTGACAGAATTATCTTAGGATTTATTTAGAACCAAGAGATGAGGGGGAAGATATATATATACATACGTGCGTGCATGTGTGTGGTGTGTGTGCGCGTGCGTGTGTGTGTGTGCGCGTGCGTGTGTGTGTGTGTGTGCGCGTGCATGCGTGCGTGTGCGTGCGTGCGTGCGTGTGTGTGTGTGTTGGAGACAGGGTCTTAGCCATGTAGCTCTGGCTGGCCTGGGAATTTACTGTGTAGACCAGGCTGGCATCAAACTCACAGAGATACACCTGCTTCTACCTCTGGAGTGCTAAGATTAAAGTTGTGTGCCAACAGACCTGTCTTCCCCCCTGCCCCTCTCTAGACACGGTTTCTCTGTGTAGCTCTGGCTGTGCTAGAACTCTCTCTCTAAACCAGGCTGGCCTCAAACTCAGAGATCAGCTTGCCTCTGTCTCCTGAGTGCTGGGATTAAAGGCGTGCGCCGCCACCACCCAGCTACAAGTCTCTTAAAAATAATTTTTTTTTTTTTTTGCTTTTTCGAGACAGGGTTTCTCTGTGGTTTTGGAGCCTGTCCTGGAACTAGCTCTGTAGACCAGGCTGGTCTCAAACTCACAGAGATCCGCCTGCCTCTGCCTCCCGAGTGCTGGGATTAAAGGCGTGCGCCACCAATTTTTAAAAAATTGTTTTAGATTTATTTATTTATTTTTATTTTATGTGTATGAGCATCTGGCCTGTGTATATGTCTGTGTGCCCATGTTTCTGCCTGGTGCCCACAGAGGTCAGAGGAAGGCATCGGATCCCCTAGAACTGGAGAAAACAATGGTTATGAACCATCATACAGGTTCAGGGACTGGAACCCAAGACCTCTGCAAGAGCAACAAGTGCTCTAAATGCTGAGCCCTCATCTCTCCAGCCTCTTCAAAATACCTTTTTGAAAAGGAGTCCAAACCCTATTTAAAAACTATAATAATTAAAGGTTGCGTTCTGGGGTTTAAACAAGAGAATGTATCTGAACCGAGCACTTGCAACGGCCCCACCAACTACGAAGGCTTAGTGTTTCAAGGTGTTACTGAGGCACATGCACTGTGGTCACGGGAGGAGACAACATGGCATTCCTCTTCCACACACCAAGCACCACACCAGAGATTAACTAATAACATTAAAAATCATAAACATAGCTAGGTGGTAGTGGCACACGGCATTCGGGAGGCAGAGGCAGGTGAATCTCAGAGAGTTTGAATTCAAGATCAGCCTGGTCTACTAAGCAAGTTCCAGAACAGACAGGGCTGTTACACAGAGACACCCTGTTTAAAAAAAAAAATTCTCAAACATAAAAAATGTTGAAAGAAATCACAGGTGAACAGTTGATTTCAGAACTAGACAAGAGCTTTCCAAATAAATAAGGGGAAAACATAAAGTGACTACATTTTAAAAAATTGAATACATATGAAAAATTGAAAAAAAATAGGAAACTAGGAAAAATATTTGCAACAGACCAACCATTAGAGTCTACAAATCAGTTAGGAAAACATCAGCATTAAACTAGAGAAACATTGAAATCAGATTGCCATTAGAAGAATGGGCAAAAGACAGAAGCTAATAAATACCATAAAAATACAAATTCACCTAATAAAAGCCCAATAAATATAAAAGAAATAGAATTTCCATGTACCAAGCCGGCTGGAGTTGTTTATAACGGATGAGTATGAAGTGGACAGGGTTGTCTCATAGTTGCTGATGGGATATGAATTGATTTGACCTCGGGCAGAACAGGGTTTTAGTCACGTGTTCCAAGAACCTTTTTAAATGTTCCTATCTGTAATGCGGGGAATTCACTTCTAGCCATTTGTCCTACTAAATTAATCAGAGCTCTGCATATACTCAACAAATACGGATTTAATACCCACCGAATGTCCTAGGTCACAGAAGCCAGGAACATGAGAAAGACAGAATAAGGCTGAACAGACAGCATTTGAGTCAGGGCCTGCAGGAAATGAGGCAGCACCTCTCAGGCAGAGGGCTTGCTGAAGAGAGGGCAGCAATGCAAGCAGGCCTTGTGGGTAGGAGGATGAGGAGGTAGAACTGAGGGTGCTGGGTTGGGTTAATATGGGAAGAGCAGGGCAGGCTGCGGAGGACCCTGTAACCCAATGCAACCAGTGAGTGCCTTTTACCAAGTCAGACGTGAAGCGATTATTGCAACAACCAGTCACCCAGCTATGTGTTCTCAATATAGGATCTGGCCATCCTAATACAAACTTACTCTCTTTAGTTCTGGAGGCCAGAAGTCTAAAATCAAAATGTTTCTTCTATTTCCTTGTCCTTTCTAACTTCGAGGGGCTGCCCACATTCCCAGGTTTCTGTCTACTTCCTGCAGCTTCAAAACACATCATTCCAAACAGCATTTGCTTCCTCATTTCCTCTGCCTTTGTCCTCCTGCCTCCTCCTTCCAAGTACTCTCCCGATCACAAATGCACAGCTAGATAATCCGGAGCAGTGCCCTGTCGCAAGAACTGGAACCTAAGCACAGTAAGTCTCTTTCCCCATGTACAGCATTCCTGCAACCGTCACACCAGCCAATTATGGGACCACGGAATCTTAGGTCCAAGGCACCATTGGTTGGGTTTCCTGTAACATACAGGTGGAGGCAGCACAGTAAACCACACACTGGTCATCAAAGCTTAGTTTGTGACTACAGGTGGGAGCAGAGGTGGACCACAGAAAAAATGCAGAAGGAATGTCTGAGAAAGTGATAATTTTCTTTCTCGAAAACATATCCTTCTGTATCCTGCTCAGACTCATGGAACTGGGATATTGAGGTATAGGCATTAGGCAGATATGGGTGGGCAAACCTCCCTAGGAGATTTGTAACCTCTAAGATTTATTATGCCTTAGTTTTCTTATCCAAAAAATATAATAAATGTACCACCAATCTCTCAGGATCATGAGAGATCAAGGAAAGGAATGTTTGGAGGGTATTTATTTATTCATTGGTTTTTCAAGACAGGGTTTCTCAGTAGCTAAGGAGCCAGTCCTAGAACTAGCTCTGTAGACCAGGTCTGGCCTTGAACTCACAGAGATCCGCCTGCCTCTGCCTCCCAGTGCTGGGATTAAAGGCGTGCGCCACCACTGCCCGGCCAAGGTAAAGTAATGAATGTGGAGGCATTTTACAAAGGCTTCGTATTACAGTTGATCATTAAAGGGAACTGAGGCCATTAAGAAACGGTGGTGGTAGACAAAACAGTAAGACTCCAGCTTTTCAGGATTTATAAACCAAGCGAAGCTATACTCTTGAGAAGGAAGAGCACCACAGAGCCTGCGCACCAACACACACAGTAACGTGCATTCTCCTCTCTCTCTCCCTCTCTCTCTCTCTCTCTCTCTCTCTCTCTCTCTCTCTCTCTCTCATGACAGGGTTTCTCCATGTAGCCCTGATTGTCCTGGAACTCACATTGCCGACCATGCAGACCAGGCTGACCTCTAACTCAGAGATCCACTAGCCTCTCCTCCCAAGTGCTGGGATTAAAGACGTGTGCCCCTATCGTCCGGCTTTTAATTTTCTATATATTTGGCTTTCGCCCTTAAACCAAAGACTGTAAATGGAGGTTTAAAAGGGAGAATGAAATAGGCAAGAAAGAAAAAAATGAAAAAAACAGCTAACTACAAGGAGGGTTTTAAAAACACTGATCACTGATTTTTTTTTTTTTTTATGTCCTGATTTGGGATGATCTAAAGCTCTTATTTCAACTGAATACCTTAGCACTCTAATGGTTCCCAGTCATGAGAAAAGGAAATGTCAACACTGCGTATGCAAAGTACGTAATAACGCTGAGCACAGCAACAACTGTATAAAGTAAGATTTTCATAGGACCTCCGTGCGTCAAGCAAGTGTGATACACCTAGAGAAAAAGTTAAGGTCTCTATAGAACATCAGTGTGCTATGTAAACAGAAGTTCCTGCACGAGCTATGGCTGCAAATCTACACATGTTCTGCTGATGCATAAGCAGCTTTCCGACACCCTAAGACCTCGGTAAATCTGTGCTGTCAGGAAACCACTGTGACACTGCCATCCCCTGGGCGAGGATGGTGACAGTCCAGCTGTGCCACACCCTCTAAAACTGGCGACTGCCCTTAAGGTTACATAGCGAGCCCCGATTACAGAGCGGTCTGCAAGAGCCAGCAGCTGCTCTGCTGTGCACTTGGAGAACTGGCTCGGGAAGCCCCTCAGTCTGGGCACCATCCTGGGAATCCGCACTGCTACTCTGGCTAATGTTGAGTGAGAGGCTCTTTGCCGAAGCACTTTCTAAAAACGACCTCCGATGAGAACTATGTGGGGATCTGTCTGTCTGCCTACCTAGTGGCGGATCAAAAAAACTTTTAACATATCTTCTTTTAAATATAGCCTGTCTTTTTCTTTTTAGTATGCCCACACACCAGCTAGCTTCTATAAACAGCTTTAGCTTCGAGTGAAATTTTACAACTGAATCTTAGACACTGAAATAGAAAACGTTAAGTTGGTTTCAGCTAGTGAAAGCATTATCTAGAAAGACAGAAAGCCCCCAAAGTACAAGATTTCACAAGCACCGGTGCTCTATGGAGGGCCACAGGTAACACAATGCTTTTTCACTGGTATTTATATTTCCAGATACTGCTACTATGCGTGCTTCCGTGCTGCTCCAGCCCACATAGGCCGATGACACACACAGCCTAAAATGCCACGATGAGCCAGCGGGTGGGGCACGAAGCTGCTCTGCCTGACGTTCGCTCACCCTCCTCTGCCCCCACCACACAAGGGGTGCTGCATATGACGCCGCAGCAGCCACCCCAGACAGTACGACACTGCACAGCTGAGGCACCTTGAGTCAGACATCATCCTGACTTCGTGACTGTCTCCACAGAAGCTCCTCACGAGGTTGGCCACTGTTATGCCATTAGATTCCGGTTCTTTTGTAGGAAAACCGTATAGAGCATTTTGAGATTATTTGTAATGAAGTGTCATTTAGAGCAAGCTATTGTCAATATGTTTGACATTTCTAAGAACACTGACTTTGATGTCAAACATTCCTGGGACACACCGGGTTTCAAGTTCTAGCCTAGCTTGATCCGGCACTGGCCTTAGTCTCCTCGTCTGTAAAAATGGATAGAGGCTAGCTATGGGGGCACCATCGGGAGCTCAAGCAGAGGCTAGCTATAACAGCACACTCAGCAGCAGCTTAGGCAGAAGACAGGCTAGGTCACATAGCAAGACCACGCCTCAAAAAGGAGGTGGAGGGGAGGAGCCACACAGTCAGAGTCTAGTGTTGTTGCTGAGGACAACGGATTGCTTATGGAAAATGAGGACCAATGGTGGAGGCTACAACAGACCCCCACCATGCCTGTGGCCTCTGGAGTTGGAGAAGCCAGCTACCTATCTCCAGCAGGCTTAGTCAGCACTGCACTGTGACAGATCTTATGTAGGGGTCTGTGACAATGCTATGGTGCCTTAGAGAGGAGATGCAACTCCATCCCTGTACTAGGTCAGCCTAGAGAACAGGAAAAAGCTACTTTCACTGAAAAATCTTCTTAGCTGACTAGCATTCAACCGCCCCCTGCCACTGCGATTCAATATCAAAACCAGTTCCACTATTTTTGTCTAACATTATCTGAATGTACTAATGTATACAATGTACATAAGGTAATATAATTGTAAGGTCCTACGCAAAGCTTAACCCAGACTGTCTCACAAACCACCAAGAGCGAAGGGTAAGACTCTCAACTGGTGTGTTGTTTTGGTTGAGTCTGCACGGGTTTGTTGTTTTTAGAGGAGGTCTCATCAGTATAACTCACTACCTTTGCTATGACTTGAACTGTTGGCCCACTTTCTATACCTTCCATATGCGGGGACGACAGACATGAGCCACCATGTCAGCTGCTGCCACATCCTTGACTGTCCTTATCCTTGATTATACTGTAAGAAGAAAACACAACAAAGACCAGGAAGGATCAGCTACGTTCTTCAATGGCTTGAAAACGCAGGAGCCCAGAAACGGTGGTGCACTCCTTTAACCTCAACACTCAGGAGGCAGAAGCAGGCGGATATGTGAGTTCAAGGCCAGCCTGGTCTACACAGCGAGTTCCAGGACAGCCGGGGCTACACAGAGAAACGCTGTCTCGAAAAACCATCAAGAAACAGAGTACAATAGGAGCTTGGTGAGTGAGCCCTGAGAGCAGAGAACACACACAAAATAGAGAGAGCTTTGGCCCTGCTTGGAGCAGACGGACCCATCCTTCTGGCCCCATTACGCTGGTGCTAATCACAGACACGGAGAGTTTTCTGACCCCAGGTTCAGAGGCTAGGGGCTTCAGACACTGACAATCACCAGCTTAAATGACCTCGAGGTTAGAAGGTTAAGGACTAGAAAGACGGTAAAAAAGTACATCCTCAGGTTCTCAGTGTCCCCAGAGGCTGCTATCCATTAGCCATTTTATCTACAGTCTATGTGAGTAAATATATATAAGAATATATATTCATAAATATAGTAAGTATTATATAGTATATAATATAATACAATAAATATGGCAGAGGCAGGCGGATCTCTGTGAGTTCGAGACCAGCCTGGTCTACAGAGCTAGTTCCAGGACAGGCTCCAAAGCCACAGAGAAACCCTGTCTCGAAAAACCAAAAAAAAAAAAAAAAAAAAAAAAAGAATAAAGTTAGAAATGTCTTTTGAGGCTTTGTGCTTTTACAAAAAATACAAGCTGATATTTATATAGCATATATAATATATATTTTACATTTTATATTTATAATATAAACATAATTTTATATATATATATATCACATAAATCCTCCTTAGGAACTCCTATTCATGCCTCTCAGGCCAGAACAGCATGACTACAAACAGTTCGGTTATGCAAATTTAACACATCAACAGTTTTTTTACCCTAGCACAATACTACCCAAATAAAATCAGTTTCCCCTTTAAATTTAGGGAAGGCTGTGATACAGATCGGTGTTAGAGCAGACTTGACACGTGTGAGTTCAATCCCCTGCACCATAAACAAAACCACAAAGGACAAACTAAAGAGACACGACACACATAAAAGAAGTCATTGAACCAGGATGCTTACATGCATGGTTTCACTGAGGAGGAAAATGAAGTGAAGTGTCAAAGGAAAAAGTGGCTTTGATTGGTTTGTAGTTAACAGTAACGACCACACCGGCTACTTGGGTTCATTCACTGGCTCCTTCCTCCAAGGTTCTCCAGGGTTCTCTGGGCACACTAACTTTTCTCATAACAATAGATGCTAAATTTCCCGAGGATATCTGTGTAAGAGGAAGACATGTAGAACACAGAAATACTGAAAGAGTCCTGTGCTGAGAGCTAAACACAACACCCGCTGTTCCCGCTCTTTCAGGACACCCTGTGAGGGGACAGCTTAGCCTCTGGCTGGGCGGGGACAGCTCTGAGGTGAAGGACTCCTATGCTGTTCTCACCACCAGCTCTGTCTTCTCACGTCTAAGGAGGAGAAGGGTCAGATCACACACAGGGCAAAGCGGAAGTAAAGTGGGTGAGAGTAAATACGAAAGCCCGAGAACTGAGACAGGCTGGACTGTCTGCAAAGAGAAATGCCGTCTGAGAGAGTGTGTGAGCACAGCACTTCCGTGAGCCCAATCCCTCTGTACCCAAGCAGTCTGCATACAAAGCCTTGTTGAATACCATGTACACGGGAGTCGGGGATCTTAGGGTCACCTAGTGAAGCTGCCGACAGTGCTAGAATCCCAGAGGAAGAGAGGGGAGCTAGCAGGAAGAAAATGGGGGGTGGGGCTTTGATGGCCATAAAGTAACTCACTAAGATTCAGATGAAGTAAAGCCTCATCGCCTAAGATATTACTCCCTTTATTCTTTAAATGTTTATTGATTTTTATGTATATGAGTGTTTTGCCCATGTACATCAGCACTATGTGTGTGCCTGGTTCCTTCAGAGGTCAGAAGGCATCAGAACCCCTGAACCTGGGGTCACAGATGGTTGTGAATTTTCATGTGGGTGCTGAGAAACTAACCTGGTCCTCTGGAGGAGCAGCCAAGACTCTAACTGGCAAGCCATCTCTCAAGCTCAAATATTATTCCTTTTAATTCAGGTATAAATTCACAGATGAGAGCTTTGCTCTGAAAAAAATTAAACTTCAGAGACCTCGTAGGCAATATAACACAATTAATCCCAGAATGCATGCAAACTGGGAAGGGCATCATGTAGCTAGCTATTCATTAACATTATAATTTATTCTTGAACATATAGGCTTTCTATCTCAGTTTATTCCCAAAACTTTAACCATTTTATAGACTAAAAAAATAGATTACTAGGTAAAATACTAATAAGAAACCTGAAGAATAGAAGTTATTCTTCTCCAAGAACAAGTCCCACTTATGTCATAGCTGAGCACAGAGATTTGAAGAAAAGCACTCCGTAATGCCTCAGAGCCATGATGCGCGAGGCGTTCCTAAGACTGGAAGAAAAGCGGGAGCTGCTACAGGCTGGGTTCTCAAACATGTACCTGTCAAACCAATAGGCATTGAATACAGTTACCCTACGTGAAATGGTTGCACCACTGATACAATAGGTCACAGCCCTCCTTTTCGAAAGGAGTTTTTAAAGATACACTAAATAAAGGCTCCCTTCTTCGGACAACAAAACAGGGGCACCGAACTTCAGCCTGCTACCTGGAGTCAGTGTCATAATGACTGATAACCCCACTAGTAGCTACAGCAAAAACCTTTCATTAGAACTTTAAGTTCGCTGTATGTGGCCGGGTATGTAGTTTTCAACACGACCTATGCAGACCACATGGTCTCAAAAACACATAAGCTTTCTCTGTGTAGACTTGTTTCGTTACTGTTGTTTGCTTTAGAGAATGGATTTGACAGGGATAGCAGGGGACAACCTGGAGGCTGGCAGAGGCCTGAGGGCTTCATCTAAGACTTTCACTTAAGCAGACTCACTGGCCCCTTTATTGAGGACTATCTGCCTTGCTGTGATAATTTTTAGGAAGGGTGTGTGTGCTAGGGAATTTGACAGGATTTTTTTTTTTTCAAGACAAGGTTTCTCTGTGTAACCGCCCTGACTGTCCTGTAACTCACTCTGTAGACCGGGCTGGCTTCGAACTCACAGAGATCCGCCTGCCTCTGCCTCCGAAGTGCTGGGATGAAAGGTGTGTGCCATCACCGCTCCGCTTGGCATGATTTTTAATTGCCTGTATGGGTTTAATGAACTTTTTTGAGATTGTTGTTTTAAAACTAACAAACAAAAGAGGAGGAAATTTTTTTCCTCCCCAAGTGGACAAAGACCTGGGCCCTCGAACGGCTTCAAATGCATTGTTTTCTATAACCTGGAAACTGATTGGGCGACACTCAATCTCCGAGATTAAAATCACTTAGTGAATATTGTATTGCTCCGCTGCTCTCCCTGTCCTTTTGGCATGTGGGGCCCCACACGGCTGCGTCTGCTGGCGCACTTACCAGCTAATGAAACCTAGCCTGGGAGCAGCTGCCCGAATCTATGTCAAACTGCATCTGGCATCCATCTATCTTCCAGCCATCGAAATTCACCTCTGCAATCCCACAAAGCAGTGAGAGCTCGCTCCCGGGCCGCGGCAACACCCAGCCTTTGTTTCATCAAGACTGAGAAGGGTTTTACTCATGCTATTTTATTTCAAATTTGCTACTTTTTCTTTTTTCTTTTCTTTTTTTTTAGAACGGTGGCTTTTGAAAGGAACGCTGTTTTAAATACAGATACTACCAAGACCTGAAAACATTCGTAAACACTTCCCAGACCGTCACCGGCACGGCTTTGGCTGAAGCAGAATGTCGAAGGGTTTGCCAGTAGACACAATGCTGCCGACGGATCCCAGACACGGAGGCGAGGCTGCTTACAATTCTTGAGTTGTCACGGTTGTTAAACAGGCTGCGCCACAAACCCCCAGTCCTCGAGAATTCTCCCTACCGGCTCTGTGGCATTAGCAGAAATGCTGTTTTAGCAGGAAAATTACTGAAGTGCACTCGAGACATTATATTCAAAAAACAGTATTTGAGAGAATAGTTTTCCTTAGTGTACACACACATTATTTTAAAATATAGTATTTAAACGATATGCTCGTGTGAGCATAACAACTCTACAATATAACCCCGAGGAAGCAGAGACAAGAATATCTCAAGTTCAAGGCCTTCTAACACTTTAGTTGGCTCACGCTGTAATAAATGGCTCTCTCCCGGTCTCCCGATGATAATGGCCTGTACACAGGGACATTATTCTCTTTAATTGTGATGACTACAATATGAACTACAAAGGAGTGCAAAAAAAACGTGTATTAAAGAACCTACAAAGGGATTCAAGCCTAAAGCCAACCTAGAACAGAAATGACGGGATTAAAGGCATGCACCACCATCCCCAGCAGCTTCCTTATGCTTTTTAAATATGCACTGGGGATCGAACCCAGATCCTTGGAGCATGTTATTCAAGTGCTCTACTGCTGGACTATACCCTCAGTCCAGCCCTACACTTAAAAAAAAACTGTAGAAATTGCACGTACTATTTCAAGCTTTTTGTCAGTATATAATTCAGTAGCAGAAATTTCTTGTACACTAGTATACAGTGAATGTTACATTGTCCGTTCCTGGAACTTTTTTTTTTTTTTATGAACTCAAGAGAAAGTCTATACAGATTGAACAATTATTCTCTCTCCTGTCTTGCCCCAGCTTCTGGCAGCCTGTTTTACTTAACTCTATCTCCATGGGCTCATTTTGGGCACCTCACATGCCAACACATAATATTTGTCCTCTTATGTCTGGTTTCTCTCACTTGGTATGTTTTTCAGATTCATAAAGGTTTTGCTATTATTTTTTTTCTGTTTGTATTTTGTAACCCAGGCTGGACTCAAACTCCTGGTGGTCCCCCTGCCCCAGTCCTCTAAACTTTAGGATTATGAGTATACAACATCAGGTCTAGAAATCCCCCCGCCCCCATCTTATATTGTACTCAATTCTGGATGAAGATTTGGGGTTTCTACCTTCTGGTTAGTGAGAACGATGTGGCTACAGATACTTTCATGTACACATGGGTGTGAACTCTTCTCCTCCCCTTCTGGACGAAATAAACCTAGAAATGGAATGGACCTGTTGGATTATATTTTAATGCTACGCTTCCCTTTCTCAGGAACCAAAACCAAATCCTTTGACGCTTCATTCTGTCCTTGTAATGGAGCATTTCAGAGCACTGAGCAAAGTGCCCCTCTGTTCTGGAGACCACCAGCCACTTCCCTACACAGGCCCACACTTCCCAGTCTCTCCCAGCAGGCCTTTCCCTTTCTCCAGCCTCTGAACCTGTCCCAGGGGCTCAGTTCTTGGGTCTCTTCCCTAAACTTCATTTATCTAGCTGCATCATCTTAAGTGCAGCTCTCAAATGTGTATCTCCAGACTTGAATTTCCAGATGGAAATGTGGACATCTAGAATTCAACATTCTGCCCCCCCTTCCCCTCAGAGCTGCACTGTTGCTGCTTATTCCTTCTCCGCTAATGGCAACACTTACACAAATCCCCAGCTCTGAAAGCCTTGGAGCTGCCATCATTTTCCTCTTCCAATCCGACAGGATAGCCTGTTCTCAATCTCTCACCCACCCACCTACCTACCCATCTATCCTTCCACCCATCCATCCATTCACACACTCACTCACACACACACACACACACACACACACACACACACACACACACACACACACACACACACAAACACACACACACACACACCCATCTATCCATCCATCCATCCACCCTCCCACCCACCTACCTATCCATCCAACCCAGGCCTGGGAGGCAGATGAGGGGTAGAGGGCTTCTTTAGCATGTACAAGGCCCAACCTCCAGCCCACAACCACAACACACAAAACAACAGCCTGAACAACCATGACTCTAGTACCACCTGACCTCTCTGAATCACTGTCACCTCAGGAGAACTGACAAAGCTTCTGAAGGTTATGCTTTCCCTTGTCCCCTAAGTTTCATCTTATTTTATTTATGTGTATGTGTGCGAGCGTACACGTGAATGCAGATGCCCACAGATGCCAGACGAGGGTTCAGATCCTCTGGGGATAGAGCCACACATTTGGGGTGCTGGAAATCAAACTCGGGTTCTCCGCAAGAGCAGTATGCAATCCCAACTGCAAAGCTTTCTCCAGCCTGGGTTGTTCTCTCTCCACCTCCTTACCATGGTCCTCAACTGCCTCATCTCAACATAACCACTGATTATTTTTCTTTTTCTTTTCAGATTTCATGTGTTGAAGTGTTTTGCCTTCATGATGGCATGTGCACCATGTATGTCTGCTGCCCTTGGAGGTCAAAGAAGGTATTGGATCCCTTGGAACTGGAGTTTGGGATAGTTGGGAAGCACCATGTTGTTCTGGGAGCCCAAATCCTCTGCTAGAACAGCCAAGGCTCTCAGATGTTGAGCCATCTCTCCAGCCTCCCAGAATTGCCTTTTAAAAGTTTAGGCTGGGTCATGGCATTCTTCTACTCAGAATCCAACAGTGACCTCCCATTTCAATCAGTAAAAGACAAAGGGTTCAACACCTTCTCCACTCCTTTTTTCCCCCTTCTGAGACAGTTTCTCTAAAGCTTTGGAGCCTGTCCTGGAACCAGGCTGGCCTCGAACTCAGAGATCTGCCTGCCTCTGCCTCCTCCTAAGTGCTGGGATTAAAGGTGTGCGCCACCACTGCCCAGCACCTTCTCCACTCTTAGTGTTCCCTAGAACCCCATCACAAATTGCTCTCCTTATTCATCTTCATTCTACCAACACCTTCTTTCCTTTGCTAGTTCTTGAAAGTTTATATGGGAGCTTTCTTCCTTCAGAACTATACTGGTCATAGCTATGTTATAGTTCTCTAGAGTAACAGAACTTTCAGAATGATATATTAATATATGTGTGTGTGTGTGTATTTTTAATAAAGGAGATTTATTGGAATGACCTACAGGCCTCAGTCCAGCTAATCCAACAATGGCTGGCTATGAATGAGAAGTCCAAGCACGCAGTAGCAGTAGCTGCTCAGTCCATAAGGTTGGATGTCTCTGTTGGTCTTCAGTATATGCTGGAAACCCAAAGAAGTAAGCTCCAGTGCCAGTGAAGGAATGGATGTGTTAGCAAGGCAGGGTAAGCAGGCAAAGAGCAAAAGCTTCCTTTTCTATGACCTTATATTGGCTTCTAGCAGAATGTGTGGTCCAGACGAAGGGTGTGTCTTCCGTATCTTACTACCTCAAAGGTCCAGACTAGAGGTGGATTTGCCCACTTCAAACCAAGCAAAAGCAACCTTTCACACCGTCACAACTGTGCCCTCCATTTCTGTACCGTAGTTCATTCCAGACGTAGTCAAGCTGACAACCAAGAATAGCCATCACAAGTCCACCCCTTGTCAACTTGGCACAATCTTATCTCCTTATGTCATGATTAACTTCCAAATTAAAACAATAACCAGGTCATAATCATGCCTAAACATGATAAAACTCTCCCATGTTCAATCGCAAAAACATTATATATTTAATCAGGTCATTATTATGCCAAATATGCTATAACTGTCCCTTACATAACTGCAAATGCATTATACATTTAAAATAGGTAGCAATGTCCCTTGGAGGACATTCCTTTAGTATCTCAAACTTAAATATGGTAACCAATGATATTCTCTTAATTGAGGTTCTATCACAATGGCCATCTCCCTTATTTCCTTCAGGACTTGGCATAAATGTTCTCGCTCTGTCTTCAAACCCTACTTAAACTTGCTATTTAGTAATGTTTCTATCTTTAACCCCTAAATAATGCTTTAATTTTTTTCCTCAAAATATCTATTATCTCATAACAATTTAATGGACTATGATTATTATTTTCTGCTTCAGTTAAACTATAGGCATGGCCGGGCAGTGACAGTACACATCTTTGATCCCAGCACTTCGGAGGCAAACACAGGCGATCTCTGTGAGTTCAAGGCCAGCCTGGTCTTCAGAGAGGGCTTCAGAGCAGCCAGGACTTTTACACAGAGAAAACCCATCTTGAAAAACAAACAAAAAACTCAGACTGGGGTCCTCGACAGGGTTAAGTGCCATCTCTCCAGCCCCTCCCTCAGACTTTTTTTTGTTTTGGTTTTTCAAGAGAGGGTTTTTCTGTGTAGCCTTGGCTGTCCTGGAACTCACTATGTAGACCAGGTTGGCCTTAAACTCAGAGATCCTCCCTGCCTCTGCCTCCCAAGCTCTGGGATTAAAAAACACTGCCACCTGGCTAGCAGGCACAGACTGGATTGGCACTGTTCTGGCCTACTGCCAGCCATGGCTTTTAGAATGGGTCTATCAAGACCCCTGCTTCTGCTCCCAAAGCGGCATGTCAACTTCTCCAGGTATCTGCTACTCACTCAATTAGCTACTGGAAAACGCAGATCCCTGGACTCACCTCCCACCCCACCTCATCCTCAGAGTCCACAGTCTAGTGAAGTTCTAAAGAGCTTATAATTTTTAAGTTGTATTTCATCTTGAGATTGTATTTCTATGTGCACTTGTAAGAAACAATCTAAGAGACCTAAAGTATCCTTCACCAATTCCTCCAGTGGTAATTAACAACTTGTACATCTATAGCATAGGATTTTGACACTGGTATAAGATACATAACTTTGCTACTGTTACATAAATCTCTTGGGTGACCATTTTACAATCATAACCACTGTCCTTTTTCATACTTTCCATAAATCCTGGAATCTGGTCGATATTCCATTTCTGCGATTCAGTCATTTAAAATATGTTATACAGGCTGGAGAGATGGCTCAGCGGTTAAGAGCACTGACTGCTCTTCAGAGGACCCGGGCTCAATTCCCAGCGCCCGTGTGGCGGCTGGCAACTGTCTATGACTCGTTTCAGGGGAACTGACACCCGTGGCCAAACACCAATAAACACAAAGTCAAAATAACTTTTAAAAATTTTATATACATGAAATAATATGGTATGAACTTCTCTGAATTGGCTTGTTTCATTCAGCATGGCTCATCCAGTTGTGGCCTGAGTCGTTAGCTAGTTCCTTTCCATTGCTGACTAGTACTAAATGAACCAAGCTTTGATTATTTATTCACTGAGGAGATTCTGGAATGTTTTTAGTCTGGGAATATTAGCAAGTCACTGTGGAGTCTGTATGTGGGTTTTTGTAGGATGTTAAGCTTTTGTTTCTCTGGAATAAATGCCCCAGTGTGCAACTACTGGGTTGTGTGGCAGTGGCATATTTAGTGTGTTTAAAAAAATAATCTGCGGGCTAGGCAGAGCTGATCTCTGTGAGTTCAAGGCCAGCCTGGTCTACACAGTGAGTTTCAGGACAGGCTCCAAAGCTACACATGGAAACCCTGCCTCGAAAAACAAGCAAAGAAACACACACATAAAAGGATGCTCTGCAGAAGGAGAGAGAGCACGAGTAAGGAACTCAGGACCGCTAGGGGTGCACCCACACACTGAGATAATGGGGATGTTCTATCAGGAACTCACCAAGGCCAGCTGGCCTGGGTCTGAAAAAGCCTGGGATAAAACCGGACTCGCTGAACATAGCGGACAATGAAGACTACTGAGAACTCAAGAACAATGGCAATGGGTTTTTGATCATACTGCACATACTGGCTTTGTGGGAGCCTAGGCAGTTTGGATGCTCACCTTACTAGACCTGGATGGAGGTGGGTGGTCCTTAGACTTCCCACAGGGCAGGGAACCCTGATTGCTCTTCGGGCTGATGAGAGAGGGGGACTTGATTGGGGGAGGGGGAGGGAAATGGGAGGTGGTGGCGGGGAGGAGGCAGAAATCTTTAATAAATAAAGAAAGAAAGAAAAGAAAAGAAAAAAAAGGATCTCTGCTAAGGTGTCTTCCACATCCTACATGGCCTAGCCGCCCGATGTCTGTGACAGTTTCTCTGCATCCAGCAGTCACCACTTTCACAGTTCTCTATCTTAGCCATTTTCCTAGCCTACAGTAAAAAGTTCAAGTGCCAAAGGAGTGATTTCTAAGTGGTGGATCCAATTAACAAGGGGTGACTGGGTCGGGAGGGCTCTTCCCTAAGTAGTGGTCATCATTTGATGGCGATACAGGGAAGTGAAAAACTTCTGGAGATGGGATCTATTTGGAGGACGCAGTCATGGGGTCTTCCCTTGAGTGGTATATACTACTCCTGGCTCTTCTTTCTCTCAGCTTTGGGACCAACACAAGGCACAAACCTCTCTCCACGATGCTCGATTCACCACAGCTCATACACAGCAGAGGAGTGGCCAGGCTGAATCCTTTACAGCCGCCTCAAGTTCTTTCCTCGGGCCATGTCACAACCATGAAAACTCTGACTAACATATATATCAGTCTATTATATAATACATTACACACATATTAATTACATACATACATACATATGTATACACACACCGCATCTTCATTTGTATTTTCCTACTGGGGTTATGCACAGTATCTTTTTTTTTAAGATTTATTTATTAAGCATACAATGTACTGCTGGCAAGGAAGGCACCCGGTCTCATTACAGATGGTGGTGAGCCACCAAGTGGTTGCTGGGAATTGAACTCGGGACCTCCGGAAGAGCAGCCAGTGCTCTTACCCTCTGAGCCATCTCTCCAGCCCAATGTACAGTATCTTTAATAAAGTGTCTCTCTTCATGACTTTTATCATATTTTAATTAGTTTTTAAAAACAGTTTAGTTTTGTTTTGCTTTTATGTTTCAGGTGGGAACACAAAAAATTCATGCTAAGAGTTCTACCATTGGACTACATCCCCCATCCCCAGTGCTGAATTTTGACAATTCTTTTTTGTTCATTTGTTTAGTTGGTTCTGTTTCTTACAAGACAGGGTTTCTCTGTGTAGCTCTGGCTGTTCTGTAACCCTGTAGACCAGGCTGGTCTTGAACTCACAGAGATCCACCTGCCTCTGCCTGTGCTGGGATTAAAGGCGTGCGCCAATTCTTTACATATCCTAAATACTAGTCCACAGTCAGCTAAATGTTTCCAAGTTATTTTCCCATCTGTAGCCTCTACTAATCCCTTAATAAAGACTTTTATATAGTAAACTTTTAAACTTGACTGGACTATTTGTGGCAATTTTTCCTGTTATTGACGGTGTTTTACAGGTCTGATAGGATTTACTTTACGACCGTCTAAATCTGAAATGGTTGAGAGCTTGCCACTGGGATAAATGGGAAAGAATATTCAGGACTAATATCTGTAAAACTAATTAGGATGCAGGTGAACTTCAAACGTGAGAACAAGAGAACACTTTGGTAATCCTACCTTCAATAACACTGTAACCAAACAGATTCTAGACCCTGGAAGATGACAAGCACGGATGGGGTAACTGTTCTGTGCTTACAATCTGCAATGTTTGAAAGTAACGGATAGAAAACACTTCTTTAAAAACGAAGTCCTCCAGTGAGCTTACAATTTGCAATCCTAGAGAAGCTAAATAAGAAGGTGAATCCAAAGACAAACATATAGGCATCCCCCTGAATATTAACCTTCATCAGG
>NW_004949107.1:6732979-6739181 GCF_000317375.1 Microtus ochrogaster | reverse complement strand
AGTACCAACTGCTCTGAGAACTGTGTGGCCTTAGACTCCAGAAATGGGCTTTGGAGAACATCTTCCTACAGGAACGGTGTGCAAGCAATAATTAATCAAGGTGAAGAATACAGCGAGGAGAGGGACCATTCCTTTACTTGACAGCGTTTTTATAGAATGTTCTACACAAAGGAATTTCCCAGCTAATTGGTGAAGCTTAACTCTGAAGTTTAGAGTGCCAAAACCCTTTTTCTTTCAATCGCAGTGGAGAGAGTTCTGCAGCATCGTTAATCATCATCAGTGGTTTAGTGTGTGGTACAGGCTCCAGGCCCGGCCAGTTCACAGGACTCCTGCCCCTGCGCCACATCCCCTGCGCTGCCGGCCTGCTCAGCCTCAGTCTTCTGTCTGTCCATACTGGCCACTGAACATTCTGCTCTCAGTTTTCACAGCTGCCGAGGTGCCTGCCCTTCCCTAGGCTTCCTCTCCATCTGTACAGGTTTGTGAAGCTCCATAACCTAGTTAGTAACCATCAGTGTTAGTGAAGAGTGGTAAGCTCTGGCTGGAGACATGACTCCATGGTTAAGAGCACTGGCTGTTCTTCCAAAGGACCCACGTTCGATTTCCAGCTAACAGTCATCTCAAATTCCAGTCCTAGTGAACTCAACACGCGCTTCCGGCCTCTGCAGGCATCAGATACACATATGGTGCCCAGGTATACATGTAGGCAAAACATCCATATACATGAAAATAAATTTTAAAATCAAAACCAAAGCAAAACGAGTAAGGAGCTCTGAGTTGGGACTCGAATGCTCAGCTACGGGTGAGCCTCAGCATGAGCAGCTGTGTGGTCCCCACTTCTGTGCTACTGGAAGTTTTGGCAGAAATGCCTAATTTCCCCTTCAATACTTGTACTCCTTTTTTTCACGGTGAAATGGGTTCGAGTCCATCTGCTCAGACTACATTTCCTAACCTCTTTTGTGGCTGGGTGTGGTTGTGGCAATGTTTTGGAGCATAGAACAGCTGCTTCTTCTGGTCCCTGTTCCACCAACCTTCTCGGTTTCTCCTAATTGCAACTTTGTTTGAGATGGGATCTTGTTTCTTTCATTCCCTGACTGCCTTAAAACTCCAAGAGTCAAGCAATCCTCCTGCCTCAGCCTGGACTACAGAACTAGCACACCCAGCTCCAGGAGCTGTTTAAAGAGTCTGAGTCACCCTAGACAGAGGCAGTGAAGCAGGAAGTGAGGCAACAGCACTAGTGTATTGTTTGTTACCCGATCTTTTATCTACTCCGTCTCTGAGTATCTCTAGGATTTTCAAAAGATACCTCAAAGTCAGTAATACAAATTAAATCTAAATTGAAACATGTCGTATACAGAACTTTCTGAGAGAAACAAAGTAAGCAGGCTCTAAGATGAACCCCATTTCTCCCGCCTTTGGTATCTACTTTCTTGTGAAATTCTCTTCCCCTTGGGTATAATCTTTTTAATTTTAACAGATGCGACAAAGGGACCTTGCTTTCAAAATACGACTATGACTTTCATCTCGCTTGCCTTTTCCTGCTCTCTAGCTTGCTCTGATGGAAGCCAGCTGCACTCTGAGTCACTCCAGATCCCATTCACATTAAGGAGCACCAGCCAACTGCCCTTAAGGAACTGGGACCTTATTCCAACAGTCTGTGAGAACTGGATCCTCCTGCTCCTGGCCAGGTGAGTGAGCTGGGAAGCCAATCGTCCCTCGTTGTGGCCTGTAAACAAGACAGTGTCCTCTGCTGACACTGGAACGCCTGTGGCACAAGTGTCCAAGAAGGCCATACTTAAATTCTTCCTTCAACGTTTATTTTTATTATTTTATTTACATGTATGTGCCATGTGTGTATGCCACGTGTGTGTCTGCAGAGACCAGAAGAGGGTGTTGGATCCCCCTGGAGCCATCATGTGGTTTCTGGAAACCAAACTCAGGTCCTTTCTTAGAATAACAAGTATCCTTGACCACTAAGCCATTTTCCTAGCCCTGAGACGAATTCTTGATTCACAGAGAGCAAGATAATAAATGTCTATTAATTTAAATGCATTTGTTACATAGCAAAAGATAACTAACACAAATATTACAAAATATAATTAGCAGTGGCAAGAGATTACTATTTTGGAGGGGTATATGTACATTTCATTTAATAATATTTTTTCAATTTTCAAAAAAATACTGGAAACTTAGAAGAAATGTATGTGTGAAAATAAAAGAACTATATAGCTCTCAGGAGTCTAAGGTAGAAAGTTTGGCAGTTCAAGGCCAATCTAGGCTACATAGTAAGATCCTGTCTCTGAAGAGTAATACATCATCTAGAGTGTGATAATAGCTTTGTATATGAGCTGCTGGTACAGAAAAGGCATTGATAGTATTATTACCCAGTGATGATGTGTTCACTGGTGCAATAGTGGCATGAGGTTAGGAGGGTAACCAACCGCTTGGATTTGAGGCCTGCTCCACAGGAAGGAATTCAGGCCAGGTACTGTAAACTTAGTCAAAAGTCACGGTTCTAGAGGTGCTGGTACAGAAAAGGCATTGATAGTATTATTACCCAGTGATGATGTGTTCACTGGTGCAATAGTGGCATGAGGTTAGGAGGGTAACCAACCGCCTGGATTTGAGGCCTGCTCCACAGGAAGGAATTCAGGCCAGGTACTGTAAACTTAGTCAAAAGTCACGGTTCTAGAGGTGCTGGTACAGAAAAGGCATTGATAGTATTATTACCCAGTGATGATGTGTTCACTGGTACAATAGTGGCATGAGGTTAGGAGGGTAACCAACCACTTGGATTTGAGGCCTGCTCCACAGGAAGGAATTCAGGCCAGGTACTGTAAACTTAGTCAAAAGTCACGGTTCTAGAGGCCATAGGCCCTACGAGAAAACCTATTATTGTTTTACTAAATGGACACACTGTCTAAAGGCTTACACCTCTGCCTTGACCAGCAGAGCTTCTCCTGCATGGAGCAGCAGGTAATGCAGAGACTCACAACTAGTCAGAGTGCCGAGAACAAGTGACTGCTGAATGCCCAGCTCTAGATCCAACATCTCTATCAACCCCCTGCAAGGCGCAGCAACATCCTGAAAGAAGAAGAATAGAAGGGCTGCAGGATGGAGGAAATACTGCAAAATGCTGTCTTCTGAACACAACATGGTCACCTGCACAAGACATGCACAAGATGCAGCCAATACCCAGCAGGCAACATTAACTGGATAAGGTGGGCTGCCTTCCCCCCCCCCCCCAAAGAGAGAGGACATGTTGGGAGGGGTATCTAGAGGGAGTGAGGGGAAAGGGGGATGTGGATATGACAAGATACTCTGTATACATGATCTTAAAAAGAAAATGCCCTTGTTTATAGTGACAATTTGTACACTGGCTGCTGGTCTTTGAAAGCTGCTCAAATAACTTTATCTTTTGGACCAAGGATTGAATTTCAAAGCAATAGCCTATATTACACAACTATAAAGATTTCATACTCTTTTCAATCAAAATAAAACAGCATCTTGATTATAACTGAACAGGATTCAGTGAGATTTACAAAGTGTACAAAACCCATGAGAAGGATGAGTAACAACAACCACATTGCTAAGACTGGGGGACATTTAAACACCAGCAAATTAAAGGTCTGATCTTCAGTCTCTGTAGTTCCTACCTCCAAACAGACTCTTACACATACAGAATAACTTGTGCTCTCTCTCCCTCTGTGTGTGTGTGTGTGTGTGTGTGAGAGAGAGAGAGAGAGACAGAGACAGAGAGAGACAGAGAGACAGAGAGAAAGAAAAAGAGAGAGACAGATAGAGAGATCCTCCAGACTAATTTTTTTTAAAGCTCAAGCGAGTCGCGAACCATCTTTTAACAGTTTCATTGAGAAAGAATTCATACTGTACAATCCATCCAGATGACTCACCCAACTCAGCGGGCTTTCACAATACTGGCAGGGTTGAAAAGCTATCTTTGCTCTTGGTGCTTAGACAGGATGTGATAGGAAGAAGTCGGCGTGGGGGAGGCAGGTGTGTGTACAGAGATCCCTCCCCTCTTCAGAGGTAAAAAAAAAAATCTGCCTTCCAAAGTCAACTGGCAGAACTTTCTTCCTGGAGTCCTTGGTCTTTATTCCAAATGACTGCCTGCACCTTCCTCAGGTCTTCGAAAGAATCACCTCTAAAAGCACACAGATTCCCACAGAGCCTCTGTGCCACAAGCAAAGTGTCAGAAGTGTAACAAGTGTGCAGAGATGGTGGCCCATCAGGGCCCCTGGCAATGGAAACTTCTGCCAGGGACTATTCAGGGCTCCTGCTCCGGAATTTCCCGCCACAACACAGAGGAAGTTGTACGACCCCGTTGCAGTTTAGCTGATCCAGTGAACAAGTGTATCTTGTTCCCATTATTCTCCTAAGTGCACAGGCAATGCACCATCCAGAAAAACAGAAAACGTGCCTGTGAGACGAGCTCCCGGAGAAGATGGAAAAGAGGCCTCCAGGTAAGGTACAGCTTTGTCACGTAAGGGACAATTCCTGCGACGTTCATCACCACATTCCAGCCCCAGCAGGAGCTGAGCTTCTCCACCCTCCTCTTAGGCAATGTGACCCAGTAAGAGTAAACCTGTGAGTCTCTGCAGAATTAACAAACTACACTGGAAAGAATGTCTTCCTCTTTTATCTGCAGGATCAATGATTGCTCTCTGTGGACTCAACAACACGAGCTTCTTAGTTCTACCTGAAATTTAAGTGCTGGAATTAATTTCACTATTTATGCCCCACTATATGCAAAGGCATCTCACTGGAAATTTGGCAGGTTTCACAAAACACGTCTGAAAAACAACCCTTGATAAGAAAATTAAGGTCACAGCCCCTACCATACAGGTGTGTGCACATACAGAAAGGCAAGAATAGTGCTGAGAAGAAAAATTCAAGTCCTCCTGAGGCTTAGGAGACCTTTAAGACTAATGCAACAAGGTGGAGGTGGCAGGGGTGGGGAGGGGGAGGCACGTCAATAAGAATAACCTGAGACATGGAAAAATTCATTATTACAAAACCAAGGAGCACTGAACTTTCACCAATATAAATGGCTCAATGGGGAACAACCAAATTGGAAGTTACAGTACCCTTTAAAGAGAGATTTGTTTTTACTGTTTTTAATTATGTGTACGTGTACACAAGTGTGTGCTGGTGCCCAGGGTAGCCAGAGGCATCAGTGCGAGCTGTCCGATGCGGGTGCAGAGCAGCGACCGCAGACCCTCTCTAGAGAAGGACATTTCTCCAGGGCTCTATGTAGAATGGAATCTTCCATGTTTACTTACATATTTACCATTTCCGTGCTATTATTCTTTGACTACATCTAAGTTCCCATCTGGGCTCTTTTTTCAACTTGAGAACTTCATTACTCTTCTTGACGTGCAGGTTAGTGTGCTGCTTGCTCAGCTTTCGGGGTTGAAATGGTCTTGGTGGATCTTCATTTTTGAGGGCTTTCACCTTGTCTGTGGTTTCGCGCTGGCTTTGCTCCAACATGGCAAACATGTGCTACTACAGTCTTCTGCTGCACGGTTCCTGACAGGGAGTATCAATTTTCCAGATGGAACTTTTTTAGGCTTTTTTTTTTTTGACATTTCTATCAGTATCATGTTTTTTGTTTTTGAAGCAAATGTGATTATGATGTAGTTTTGTGTTATTCTCTTTAGGTTCACAGAGCTGGTTTTCATCAAATTTGCGTACTTTGAGTCTTACTTTATTTCATTTATCTTTGCCCTTTACCCTTAGAACGTGTTCTGGGTTACTTAATAAGGGTTTCCCTGTCACTGAGATTCTCTGTCCATTTCTTTTACAGCCATATTTCCTCATGTATCACGCTGGAAAAGCCTCTCGTCTTTTGCTACAGTTTCTCATCTGCTGTGATGCCCATTTGGTGGTGTGTTCATCTCAGATGCTTCTGGTTTAAATGAATCTTCAATTTTAATATTTATATGTTCATGTCTTAATTTAAATCCTTGATTACACTGGTAACAGTGGCCTGCAAGCTAATCTTCTTAGGCATTTCTAGTCCTCTTTACAGTGACCGGCACCTCTCTGTCTGTCTGTCTGTCTGTCTGTCTCTCTCTCTGTCTCTCTCTCTCTCTCTCTGTCTCTCTCTCTCTCTCTGTCTGTCTCTCTCTCTGTCTCTCTCTCTCTGTCTCTCTCTCTGTCTCTCTCCTCTCTCTGTCTCTCTCTC
>NW_004949107.1:6730383-6732768 GCF_000317375.1 Microtus ochrogaster | reverse complement strand
TCTGTCTCTCTCTCTCCTCTCTCTCCTCTCTCTGTCTCTCTCTCTCTCCTCTCTCTGTCTCTCTCTCTCTGTCTCTCTCTCTCTCTGTCTCTCTCTCATGTGTGTGTGTGTGTGTGTGTGTTTACAGCCACAGACAATTTTTATACCCATAGTATCCATAGATATAAATTTTGTTTATATTTAGATCCATGGACAAATTGCCACTCTAATCAAAGAAGTCTCTCTTTCCAAGAAACCGCTATGAATGCACAGACTCATGGCTGCATAGGATGCTGAGACTAAATCACGGATGGGAACTCAGCCCTTACCAAAGCAGTTGCTACATCCCCACCAAAGTTCAAGGAAAACTGAAGGTAGAAAGATTGTGAGAGCTGGGGACGGGGTAGAGAGGAAAGGCTGCAAAATGGTGTCTTTTGGAAATACATAACCATTGCAGTCACAAACACAACTCGAGATGCAGTGGGTGTGTGAATAGTGGGCCCGTTACAGACTGCCAAGGATGGAGGAGAGTCAGGCACAGCAGCACTAAGAAGACAGAGGCCCGCTGGTCTATACAGCGAGCTTCTGACCAGCCAAATGAGACTGTATCTACAAACAAACAAAGCCCCAAAATAAATAAAAGAAAGGACGAAGGCTCAGGAGACCCTGCTTCTCACTGCTGAACTATTTCCTACCAGCAGATTTAGGCAAAGGGGGTGTCATTGCCTTCAGCGGATATACCCAGTGGTAGCCACACCAGGCTCCAATAGATAGTCCTAATCACACGGATGGTCCTCGTTAAACTAAATGGGTCCTGAAACAAACCTAGAAGTCACAAATCTGGGGAGGGGATACACAGGGAGGAGAGGAGGTTGACGGGGTGGGAGGGAAATGAGATGGCTGGGAGCACAGAATGCCAGAATGCCTTTCACACAGGTATGAAATTAGCAAAAAACAATCTTTTTTTAAAAAAGTTGACCAGCATGTTAAGTCACCTGCAAATTAACTTGATCTTTTTTAGGCTTGCTTTTAAATTCTGTTGGAGTCTAGCTCAGGGCTTCTCAGCTCTGGCTCTAAGGACCCTGGAGGCCACACCACTCACAGGGGCTATTCTGTGGAATGCAGCTGTTTCTCAGCATTCCTGGCTTCTAGCCCACGTGCCAGCGGCAACTCCTAGTTGTGACAATACAGAATGTCTCCAGAAACTGCCAAACGTCCCCTGGAGTCTCTCCTAGTTCTTTGCTCAGTACGCAGAGCCGAATTAACCCAGCAGGGCTGCCCCTAATAAAGCCCTAGCACCAAGGCTCGGGAAAGCTTCGCGAGGAGACAACATTTATACATACCCGTCGCCACAGCTTGTTGCTAAGGAAACTGTGTCTGCATCCTGTATGATGTCACTGGGAGGGATTCTTAGAACCCTGTGCTCCTGACTTCACCCCACACGCCTCTTCCCTCTGCTGATGTTTCACTTTGAGTCCTTCCACTGTGATACATCTTCAGTGCCCCGAGTGTGGCGGTGTGTAGGTCCTGCGAATTCTCCCAGCATATGACCAAACTCAGGGGGACCCGGGACCCACCAGCACACCTGGCTTGGTGTTCTCCCGACTTAAGGGGCCCTATGCAAATGTGTAGGTTTTTTTTGTTTTTTTTTTTTTTTTTTTTGCATGGTTCCTTCCTCTCTGGCATCTGGCCTCACACATACCAACCTCTGCAGCCTATTTCTTCAGCTCGGGTACACTAACTACAGAAGGCCGTGCTCTAACAGAACCAATGGTGACTTCAGGACTTACTCTGTCAGGCATTAGGGTCCATCCACACTGCCTGACGTCTACTATATGAAACAGTTCCTTCGTGTATTTCTGTCCAGTTTTCTAGGTATCTGAGTTATTAACTCTATAGTGAAAAAAATCCTCATTGTAATATTTTGGGGCCAGTGAGGACAGCTCAGAAGGGGGACACTTGCCATATACACCTGAGTGTGATCCCGGGAGCCACCCCGAGGGTGGGGAGGCTGGACTCTACAACGCTGTCCTCCATGAACCGTGAAACATGAGCACATGTGCATAATAAAAGGTTTGTTTTAGTCACGTGTCTGTGTGTGGGTGTGTACATGTGTGTGCTGGTGCCTGAGGAGCCCGGGGGTCAGATCTCTGATGCTGGAGTTACGGATGGTTGTAAGCTGTCTGATACGGGTGCTGGGGCTTAAACCTGGGTCCTCTGCAAAAGCAGGAAACACTTTTAACCTCTGAGCCATCTTTCTAGCCCCTAAAATACAATTTAAATGTTGGTTTTAAGCTAATCTGAGGTATTAGGTTTGTGTTCCTCTGATAGGATCAGCCGCACCCTAGGTTGCTAACTCTGATTTTTTTTTTGGGGGGGGGGTTTCAAGACAGGGTTTCTCTGTGG
>NW_004949107.1:6729515-6730283 GCF_000317375.1 Microtus ochrogaster | reverse complement strand
TGTAGACCAGGCTGGTCTCGAACTCACAGAGATCCGCCTGCCTCTGCCTCCCGAGTGCTGGGATTAAAGGGGTGCGCCACCACCTCCCGGCTTCTGAGGCTTCTGATTTTCTTCTTGTTATGGTTGTCACTGTTTCTTCTTATTCACTCTTTCACTTGACAATCTGGGAGGTTTGGCTTCTGAAAGCCTTTGTTGTTTATTCCTTGTTCTTTGTTGTTTTGAGGCTGATTTCACCGTGTAGCCCTGACTGACCTGAAACTTGCTATGTAAACCAGGCTGATTACGAACTCAGAGTACACCTGCTTCTGCCTCAGGAGTTTCAGGATTAGGAAGGGTGCTCCATGCCTGGCTTGATGATTTGCTTCTTAGCCACATCTCTTTCTGTTAGATTTTGTCACACTCTCTCACAGGCCTATTTATCTGGATTTCACTTGTTCTAGCATATTTACTAAGCACTTACTAAGAGCTAGCCTGGTGTGGTGGTAAAGTGCTTAAGGTCAAACTCTGGCCAGAGACAAGGTACTTAACCTCTCCCTGCCTCAGTTTCTTCATCAGTTAATGGACAAAATGGTCCTCCCTCCTAGGAGCACCGTGATGGGAGGTGCCTCTAAGAAAGGTCTTGATGCAGGGTCTGGCATACAGGAGGACTCTAGATCACTCACTACAACAGCGACATACAGGAGGACTCTAGATCACTCACTACAACAGCAGCATACAGGAGGACTCTAGATCGCTCACTACAGCACTGGCATACAGGAGGACTCTAGA
>NW_004949107.1:6726780-6729415 GCF_000317375.1 Microtus ochrogaster | reverse complement strand
TACAGGAGGACTCTAGATCACTCACTACAACAGCAGCATACAGGAGGACTCTAGATCGCTCACTACAACAGCGGCATACAGGAGGACTCTAGATCGCTCACTACAGCACTGGCATACAGGAGGGTTCTAGATCGCTCACTACAACACTGGCATACAGGAGGACCTCTAGAGCCCTATCACAATACTAAAAAAATGCCAAGTCCTACCATAGATGCTGGACAAGAACAAATAAGACATTTTAAAATAAGAGTCAAGGAGTTTATGACTCAGTAAAAGGCACACAACAAGTTACTTCTGAAGGATTAATAAAAACAAATCACTGAGCACTAAATACCTTTACCTGTCACTTAATCTTCGAAGTATCCTCTTGGGTCAGACACCATTACTGTGTCCATTTTACAAATAGGAAAACTGAGTGTCTGAAAGTTTGTAGTTACCCAACTACCAGTCACTCAGCTAGCAGAGAGCTGGGGTCTGAAGCCAGGCAGTGTAATTCTAGAGCAAGAGTGAACTGGAATAAACTGTGGAGTCATAAAAGTCATGACTGTGCCTAGTGAGGCCACGGCAGAGATTTAGACTGTGCACATTTCACCACGCAACGGCAGGAGAGGCAGAGAACTGAGGATCAAGTGCATTAGGAAACTGAGACTCTTCTGCTGCAATTCTAAAAGTCAGTGCATCCGGGAGGTGGCAATGAACCGAGGAGCCACTGCAGGCATTCGTGAGCGTGTGCTTTGTCCTGCAGAGAGTAAGTTCCAAACTTCTCCACACCACGGTACACAAGGAAAATGGAATCTGCACAGGAGATTGCAGTAGACCAAAGTCCCTACTGGGAAAGACAATGAGGGTTAGAGGAGCCAGGACAAGTTCCGGGAGTGGGGTATGAGGAAAGGAAGAGCCAGGGAGGCTGGAGTGGGGCTCCAGTTCGAATGCATGCGGACAGAGGGCACTGTAGGGAGGAAGGTAGGGGCCAAGGGGAGAGACAACAAGTTTGTCGGGACACGGTGAGTCATCTGCCTGCCAGACCTTCAGAGGACATTTTGCAACACACTGCCTTGCTGGAGGTCTGGAGGAAGACCTACCATTTTTCTGACTCATCAACCAAAATCCTTGTTTTCTTACCTTAATGAATCATTACCTGTAGGGCTGTTTTCAGGGCCTGGCCCAGTGTTCAGTTTAGGGAAAGAGGTCTACCGGTTTGAGGAGAAAGCAGAAAGACTAGAAGAAGTTAGAGTGATATTTATCTGCTATTTAGAAAGGGGGACAAGAAATGCTTCTGGTACACCCTGACAGGAGCACAACAGCGTGACTGTTACAGGTAGAAAGAGCCAGGCGGTGACGAGCAAGAGTGCTCGGGACTCAGGAAGGTAGGGTGCAATTGTGCAACACTGTATTTGCCAGGTCACTAGGGTCAAGTAGCTAAATGTACACAATACTTCTGACTGCCTAGAATGGAAAAAAACACTTCTTTTCCTGTGCATTAAAGCAAAGCCTCCATTAACACCAACTTTCAGTTCTCCTGTTACTAATTCTGAATGTGACTGATGACGAAGAAGCAGTATAAACGGAGAGAAAACGTGATACCTGAAAGAGAAACTTCTCTCTGTGATCTCAAGAGTCTGCTATATTAACAACTGTGGTTCTGCCGTGTGGAGAATATACCGACAGTTAGATTATGTTCTCACAAGTCCCATTGATTATCCTGTATCTACGCTACACGGTGCCCCACAGCCAACACTGTAGCGAGTCTACACTGCTGAGCATTATAGAAGGGACAGACGCTCGCTATTAACTACCATAAAAGGAACAGATGACTAAGAACAGAGAGGAAGTGTGACTAAAAAGTCCCTCCATGTTTTTCTGAAGTCCCTGAATAACTAGGCATACCAAATGTGGTCTGTCATAAAATTATTCACTGCTAAACTCTGCACTTAGACAACAAATATAATGTTTGCCCAAGGACTAAAGCCTTTGTATAAATCATTCAATTGCAAAGTGACAAAAAACAAAAAAAAAAGACCACCAACAAGAGAAAGTGCTAATCAACCTACGCCGGCTAGGCTGGATTGGGTTGATTCCAGAGGACTCCTGCAGTTCAGAAACGGAGACCACTGCACACTGGATACACCAGAAGACATCTCATGGAACCTCAAACAGTGGGAAAACCCCTAGCTGGCACAGCACAGCCTACCTTTGGTCCCCAGATAAGCTTATGCCACAGTTCAACACGGAGCTCTAGTTTATTACCAGCCAAGGCCCAGGGTTAGATCCTGGTAACCAAAACTAAACAAATGAGCGAGAAAGCACACCACAGTCCATGTTCAGAAACATAGCTTGGTTGGGGATTTTATTTTCAGGTGTGACTTTTGTTTACGCTGCATTTGTTTAACTCTGTGTTAAACGGTGTTACTGTGCCTGTCTAAAACTCCTGATGATCTAATAAAGAGCTGAAAAGCCAATAGCTGGGCAGAAGCAAGGACAGGCGGGGCTGGCAGGCAGAGAGCATAAATAGGAGGAGGAGTCTGGGAGAACCAGAGAGAACAAGGAGAGGAGGACATCATCAGGGGCCAGCCACCCAGCCACCCAGCCACCCAGCCACCCAGCCACCCAGCCACCCAGCCACCCAGCCACCCAG
>NW_004949107.1:6721766-6725075 GCF_000317375.1 Microtus ochrogaster | reverse complement strand
GTTGTGAGCCACCATGTGGTTGCTGGGAATTGAACTCAGGACCTTTGGAAGAGCAGGCAATGCTCTTAACCGCTGAGCCATCTCTCCAGCCCTTAAGGCTATTTTTGTTACAACATTGTATATAAGTTTCTGCTCTTGTTTAAGGTATTGTATCTACACAGTTCATTTGAAAATGTAAGGTAAAAACCTAGTTTTTGAAAACTATTATTATGAACTATTTAGGATAATCAAGAAACACGGGTCAGTAGTTAGTCATCTCTAACAATCAAATCTGCAGACTGCTAGGCATGCTTTCCAGATCACATAGAGATATATTAGATGGATAGGTGGTCTTCAAACCTTTCAAAGACCTACAGAATATGGCATTTTAAATGTTTTGTTCATTTAGGATTTTTCATGACAATGAGACACATCTCCTGGCAGCACCAATTTACTTCAGAGATGATGGGCATAGAAGAAACTCCTTGTGGAGTTTGCTGTCACAAGATTAGACATCTGAGCAAGAAGCTGCTCTTGCTTGGGCTGCTTGAAAGTATGTTGTATAAACTGGGCTGGACAGTGGTGGCTCACGGCTTTAATCCCAGCACCCAGGTGGGTGAGGCAGATCTCTGTAAGTTCAAGGCCAGCCTGGTCTACAAGAGCTAAATCCTGCACGTGCTCCAAAGCTACAGAGAAACCCTGTCTCGAAAAACAAACAAACAAACAAAAAGCAAAAAGTATGTTGTATAAACTGGACATTCAGGACCCACAGGAAAGGGACAAGTGAATTTTGCCAGGCTAAAAAAGGCAGAACAGTCATTCAGTGTTTCTGCTTCCCAGAAAAAACTGCCAGACATTTTGCAGGACACAGAGGAAAGTGACTGACAAATGGCCAGTACAGGTGCGACAATCTTTCAAATTCTCTGTTTCATTGAAAAGTCTGTCAGACACTATGGGCCTGTAGAGTGAAGATGGATGCCCCAACATTGCAGAGGAACTCTGGGTGACTGTCCAGGCAGTCAGAAGTCTGTCACTTATATCGAGTTTTTGAAAGTTGTGATGCACTTTTTGTGTATTTAAATAATATTATATCCTCCTGGTGCCTTTGATGGAACTGAAGACTAGGTATAGTTGCACTTTTTCTTAGATATGAAAGAAAGTAAGTTAGGTATAAAATTTTGGATTTGTTAAGATAGGGCAGATTATGGAGTATTTTCTTTAAATTTACTAGACAAGAATTGAAATTCAGTACATTGTAAATGTAATATTTACCTGATAATTGTTCTTATTGTATACAGTCTTACTATGTTAAAGTTAAAACTTTTCATTTTTGTTTAGAAAAAGGGGAAACGTTGGGGAATATTATTTTCAGGTGTGTGACTTTTGTTTATGCTGCATTTGCTTAACTCTGTGAAGCTGTGTTAAAACACCTGATGGTCTAATAAAGAGCTGAATGACCAATAGTGAGGCAGGAGCAACGATAGGCGGGGCTGGCAGGCAGAGAGTATAAACAGAAGAAATCTGAGAGGCAAAAGGACAAGGAGAGGAGGACATCAGGGGCCAGTCACCCAGCCACTCACGGAGTAAGAAGGAAAGAGAGTATATAGAAATGGAGAAAGATAAAAGCCCAGAGGCAAAAGGTAGTCGGGATAATTTAAGTTAAGAAAAGATGTCAAGAAGCAAGCCAAGCTAAGGTCAGGCATTCATAACTAAGAATAAGCCTCTGTGTGTGCTTTATTTGGGAGCTGAGTGGCAGGGCCCCCCAAAAGCCAAGAGAATAAAACACTCAGACAACACAGCCTGGCTTATTTGCTTGTTTTGTTTTTGAAGACGGGGTTTCTCTGTGCCCTGGCTGTCTTGGAATTAGTGTTATAGATCAGGCTGGCCTCGAACTCACCAGAGATCCTCCTGCCTCTGCCTCCTGAGTGCTGGGATTAAAGGCATGATCCCCCCACTGGCAGCACACTTGTTTGTTTTTTTTTAATACAACTGTCTATGGATATCCTAGACCTCACAAAGAGTGTCCTAAGAAAATGGTGCTTTCCTGCCAACAGAAACTCAAGTTATTATGACAAGTGACTACGGTTCTGTAAACATTAACCCTTAAACCTCGATGTCATTCTCCCATCTTCCCCACCAAGAGACACACTAGAGACCCATGTTTCTTTCATGATGGCACATAGTTTTCTTGACGTTTCTCTGCTGGTTACAGGACATTACTGATATTCTCATGAGGGAGAGCAAGTGCTGACTCAGAGAGGGGACTGGCCTCAGATGACTGACTGTAGAACTACCTTGAGCATACACAGAAGTGATGTTTACGGCACGTGACTAAGGTTGGGTTTATAGTTTTAGCTTTCCTAGTGTAAGCTACTATCTAGACCTCTAACCATGTCCTTATCAGATACCACACATCTTTACCATATATGAATCTTTCATATTAAGAATCCATGTTCCCTGTGTGTATATAATTAAAAGGCAGCTTTCTTTTGTTTCTTGTAATTGACTATAACCCAGGTTGGCCTCAAACTCCCTGACCCTCCTGACTCCCCATCTTCAGCATATCCTACTGAAGTTTGCCATCACAACAGGATCGTTTTTAAAATTGATTAAAGCGAGTGAGACATACCTTCATCGTTGCCATTTTATTTTATTGCTTGCTTGGTTGATACTGATTTTTTTTTTTAAAGTAGGCACTCATGTAGCCTTATGGGCATTTTTGTATCCTTCCTCCTAGTGACTGATGTATATAGCAAGAAAAATAAACAGATTTAACAAATACATTTTAATTTTCTGAATCAATTATATTATAAAGCAGTGTTGTGCACAAGTGAGTGTAGAATTCAGTTAATACTCCAAGTGTCCCAGCACAGAGAACACTGACTGCCTTGCTGCACTTGGTCCCTTTCTTCCAGAAGCGCTCCCTAGTCAACGAAAAGTCCTGCTCCTTTTCTTTAATTTTCATTCCAGGAGATTCCACTCTCAATACCAGGGATGGCTATGTGACCCTGGCCTGGTCAATCAAAGCACGTCATGTCCCTTGCCATAAAGATTGGTTCACTGATGTTTACATACCCCAAAACAGGTCAAAAGGCTGAACACCAAGGTGTTTGCACACCCACTGGCTGGGATGTGCCCTCTAGAGACTTAACACTGAGGTGTTTGCACACCCACTGGCTGGGATGTGCCCTCTAGAGACTGAACACCGAGGTGTTTGCACACCCACTGGCTGGAATGTGCCCTCTAGAGACTGAACACACAGGTATGTGCACACCCACTGGCTGGGATATGCCCTCTAGAGACTGAACACCAGGATGTTTGCACACCCAC
>NW_004949107.1:6710062-6721666 GCF_000317375.1 Microtus ochrogaster | reverse complement strand
TGCCCTCTAGAGACTGAACACCAGGATGTTTGCACACCCACTGGCTGGGATGTACCCTCTAGAGACTAAACACCAAGGCATTTGCACACCCACTGGCTGGAGTGTGCCCTCTAGAGACTGAACACCAAGGTGTGTGCACACCCACTGGCTGGGATGTGCCCTTTAGAGACTGAACACCGAGGTGTTTGCACACCCACTGGCTGGGGTGTGTCCTCTTCTAATTTTATAGAATATTAAGATAGTGAAACTAGGTTCTGGCTTTTTGCTACCACAGGGTAAAGCACTGAGATAAGGTGAGAACACACATTGATCTCAACCATTCGAGGGGCAGCAAATTCAGGGCCCATTCCTCCTCTGGTCCAGGCCTGCGGCTTCCTGGACTTTACATTTCTAACCTTAGCAATGCTGGAACGCCTAATACCACGTCTGACTTAAGTGGGCCACTGTCAGTTTCTAGTTTTGCAAACAAAAAGCCTGGTTAGTCCAAGGGATAAACAAAATGTATGGAGCTTAAGGTGGAGAAAGATAGAAATGACTATGTAATAATCCATAAACAGTAACAAAATAAAAATAATATGTAATTCTTAAGATTACCAGTCAATAAGTACATAAAAGGTACTGACATTAATGAGGAATAAATGAAGTTTTTAAAAATTCTTTTATTTTACTTTACGTGTATGAGTATTTTGTCTGCAGGCATGTTTGCGTATCACATGTGTTTGATGCTCTTGGAGGCCAGAAGAGGGTGTCAAATTCCTGGAACTCGAGTTAAGATGGTTGTGAGCTGCCATGTGGGTGCAGGGAATTAAACCTGGCTCCTCCAGAAGAACAGTTAACTGTGGAGCCATATCTTCAGCAAGAAAACATATGCCGCCGGGCGGTGGCGGCGCACGCCTTTAATCCCAGCACTCAGGAGGCAGAGGCAGGCAGATCTCTGGGAGTTCGAGGCCAGCCTGGTCTACAAGAGCTAGTTCCGGGATGGGCACCAAAGCTACAGAGAAACCCTGTCTCAAAAAAAAACAAAAACAAAAACAAAAAAAAAAGAAGAAAACATATGTAGAAAGATTAAGTTTTTCGAAATAAATCCTGGCAAGGCCAAAAAAAAAAAAAGGGTATCTATATTGTTTGCCATTGAGACTCCAACATCTGGCATATCGGATTCAAAAAGTTAATAAGGAATTAGTCCCACCAGGAAAGACGACACTGAACAAACAGGACAGACCTTCTCGCGCACTGTTAACAGAAGCATGCACCAGTCCAGTCCTGGAGCAAGCCAACAACACAAAAAATACCGTACGTTTTGTTGGAATCATGAAGCCCACACCTACGAGTTTATCCTACGGAGAAAAATGGAAACATATGCCAAGACAGAAGGAGGGTGTGTGATGTTTCCAGCGCTGTGTCGCTTATAAAGAATGAAAGAAACACAAATGAAACTTTCTGAAAAGACAGCCAATGCCAGAATACTGTTACAACGGAAAAAGATAGTCTGTAGTGTCAGAAAAAGATCCCAGGACAGGAAAATGAGCAAAACCAAGAACAGCATCAACAGACTGACAGTGCTGACAGAGTTTATTCATACATACACATATACATACACATATACACACATACATTCATACACACATACATACACACATACACATACATACACACACATACATACACACATACATACACATACATACACATATATACACACATATACACACATACATACACATATATGTAAATATATCTATTTATATGTGCATATCCTAAGGAAGAAAAGAGTTTAGAAGTTGGTTAGGGGTTTTTGTTTACTAGTTTGTTTGTTTGAGACAGGATTTTTCCGTATAGCTCTGGCTGTCCTAAAACTCACTTTGTAGACCGGGCTGGCTTTGAACTCACAAGTAATCTGCCTGCCTCTGCCTCCCAAGTGTTGGAATTTAAGGCATGTGACATCACACCCAGATGTTTGTTTTTAAAAATCAACATTTGCCAATAGATTCTGCATGAGGAGACTGAAGGGGATACCCAATAATGGTCTGGATTTCTCGTGCAAACATATATTATCCTTGTAAACAGGTAAGTAACAAAATATATACTACACACACACACACACACACACACACACACACACAGAGACTCACACACACACATACATACACACACATACCACACATAAACACACACACAGGATTAGAGCTATTTCCAAAGGAGTAAAATTTAATATGGGGTCTGCAAAAACAAAAGAATTTCTTATCTGTTCATACGATAGTGAAGGTCTAAAAACTTAGCATGCCTGCCAACAAGGCTCCACACTTTAAACCTTTGTAATTCTTGCACAGAAGCAAGACTGTGATTTGAACCCAGCCTGGGTTACACGGCAAGAGCCTGTTTCCAATGCCAAGATAACATGAAGTCTCCTTTTCCTTCTAATAGGCCTAGATTATCTACCAAGGTAGCTAGAAAAGCAGCTTGCTTGATCGTGCTCTTTGGAATTGTGCACAGCAGCTAAAGCAGCTGAGATACTCTGAGGGAAGAAGCAGGGCAGCAGACGAGCTTAGAGGGCGGCTGCCTCTCTTGTGAGATCCGGGCACACGTGCAGCCTGGTGACAATGTCTGTTCACAGCACAAAGACGTCTCTTTAGCTTGCTGCTTACCTTACCACTATGATAAAAGAGGGCAAGCCTAGTACTGAAAAAGCTTCTGCTGGGGATCTACGCATTTCCCCCATCGAAACGAGCTGCTTCCCTTTCCGCACTTCTCCGCTTCATCTATAGCCACAGTGCATCAGCCTGTCTCCAGGCTCACACACTGCCTCTTTCAATAGGGACACACTTAAAACAAAGCCTCTCCTGCCTGGCCCATGCTCAAGGCCTAAAGTCCAGCACCTCACCGAAGAGACTGCCTTTAACCCCAGAGTACCACCTTCTCGGGTAGAGCAGGAATCTTCTACCTTAATTACTTCCCATTCACCTGAGTGCAAAGATTGATTTTGTGTCCTGACAAGTGGGTTTGTTTTGTTCTGAGTAAGAAGAGGGATCTCTTTTAAGTAGGTTCAATCCTTTTAGAGTCACAGCTCCAACCCTTTCCATAGTGAGAGCATCTAATCTTGGCCAGCAGCTCTTTCATGCAATGCTTGACTGGAGAGGCAGGATTATCTCCTGGGCCACAGGTCATTCTAATAAAACTCTGATTTCGCAGTCTGACACCACACCATGCTCACAAATCAGCACACACCATCACTACAACCAGGTCCATGTCCCTGGCTACACACTGATACAGCACATGGAATCCTCATGCTACTTTATAGATAGCTGGTCACAGAAAAAGACAGGAAGTGACGTGAATGTACTGTGAGTGGTGCTGATGCTGGCCCCATGCTATCTCACTTCGTTGGAGACAAGGTCTAGTGTGTAAGCTGTCTTAGTTACTTTTCTCATGGCTGCGACAGCAGAGGAAGGGTTTGGTCCGGCTCTTGGTTTTAAAAGATGTGGTGGGCCAGGCGGTGGTGGCGCACGCCTTTAATCCCAGCACTTGGGAGGCAGAGGCAAGCGGATCTCTGTGAGTTCGAGACCAGCCTGGTCTACAGAGCTAGTTCCAGGACAGGCTCCAAAGCCACAGAGAAACCCTGTCTCGAAAAACCAAAAATAAAAAATAAAAATAAAATAAAAAAATAAAAGATGTGGTGGGGAGAGGATGAAAGCAGCTAACCACACTGCAGGGAGAGGTGAGTTCTGGTGCTCAGCTCATTTTCCTCTTCGTGTTCGTACAGGACCCCAGCCCATGGGAGAATGCCACCCACATTCAGGACCCATCTCTGCCAGTTAATCCTCTTTAGAAAGTTCCCATAGATACACTCAAGGTATACCTTGAGGGACTAAGAGTTTCTTAATACAACCAAGTGGACAACCAAAAATAACTGTTACAGTAGCCCAGGCTGGCCTGCACATCAGCATGTACCCTTGGCAGGACCTCGGCAATGTGGGACTTACAAGCATGCTCTACCATGTCTCAAAGACTAAGTTCTTTTGTTGTTGTTGTTGTTGCTGTTTTTACTGAGCTATATATTTTTCTCCGCTCCCCTCCCTTTCTTTCCCCCCCCCTTCTTCCCTCTCCCATGGTCCCCATGCTCCCAATTTACTCAGGAGATCTTGTCTTTTTCTACTTCCCATATGTCTCTCTTAGGGTCCTCTTTGTTGAAAGACTAAGTTCTTAACTATTACACTTTCTTAGAAATAATTTTGGGCAAGCAAAAGAAAAAAAACAAGCACAAGGCCATATGTAATGGCACACGCCTATAATCCCAGTGCATATGAGGCAGAGGTAGGAAGAATGGGAATTCAGAGTTATCCTTGGGTATACAGCAATTTAGAAGCCAACCTGGGCTACAGCCTTTGCCAAAACATACATATACTATACACCACACACACACCAATACCACCACCACCACCACCACCACCAGAAATACAAATACAGTAGTTGTGCACTATCTTGAATTTAACTCTCACACAGGAAGTAAGAGTTTAGGTAGCATTGTTACCCCATTTGTACCCTCAGCAGCTTCCAGGTCTTAAGTACTCTTCCCCAGCAGCCTGAGCACCTGTCCTTAACAATATTTAATTAAGATGGGTAAGTTCTTATAGTATAGGGAATCACTTTTTTTTTTTTTTTTTTGAGACAAGGTTTCTCTAACTGTCCTAGAATTCACCTTGCTGGCCTCGAACTCACAGAGATCCACTTGCTTCTGCCTCCCAAGTGCTGGTGGGATTAAAGGTGTGTGCCACCACTGCCTGGCTGAGAGTCACATTTCCCCCACAATGTCAGTGTATGAATATCAACTATTTCATCTTGCTGCTGGGGAAAGTGTTCCTGTGAAGACGGGATGTTAGCCCCCACCATTCACCTTCCTCAGTGACTTTAAGAGCAATTTTGAGCAAATGCTAACTTGCAAACCTGTCTCCTGCTTTCGGTATCTCCCCACTATACACATGAGCACTGCATGCAACTTTAATAACAGAGCAGTAAAACCAGGTAATAAAAATTACAGAATGCAACTCCTGGCCACCAAGGCCATCCCTGTGGCTTCGCTGGTCTCTCATTTCATTTTCTCGGGTCTCATATGAAGATCTCAAGCAGACTCAAAGAGATCCACGCACAGGCAATAGCAGACAGTGGCCCGCACTCTGAGACAGCTGGAGAGGTCCTGGCACCAATCTCTCCACCAAACTCCCGTCTCCGCCCAGCCTCCCCTGCAGCAAACTGAAATAATCCATTCGTACTTATTTACTGAAACTGTACTCTCCCAAATGACCAAGGCCTCATCGGCCAGGTCCAATAGGGCTGCAGTGTGTCTGCCTCTCCTCCTCATCCTCGGCTACTACAGCTTTGCAGCCCAGGGTGTAAGAGAAACAATGAAGCTAGGCTCCACCCTCAGGGCCAGCTTCAGCGTGATGGAAGAGAGGTGTGACACTTCCTTCAAGCTCTGAGGCACAGCCAGGGCCACCAACACCAACCTACCTGGTGACTAACCTCTTGGTTGCTGTGGTATTTGAAGGTAACTGGCCCCATAACCTCACAGGGAGCGGCCCTGCTAGAGATGAGGCTTTGCTGGACTGGCAGCATAGAGATACTGTCGCATGACAGGGAGCATGGTAGTGTGCAGGCAGAAGTGGTTGCAGTTGGTTTTCCTTTTTTCTTTTTGCTCTTTACTCTTTGGGGGGCCGCTACCCAGCTGCCAAGTAAATACACAGAGACTTATTCTTTTTTTTAATTGTTTTTATTGAGCTCCTCATTTTTCTCTGCTCCATACCCTTCCTCTCCCCTCCCCTTCTACCCTCTTCCTTGGTTCCCATGCTCCCAATTTACTCAGGAGATCTTGTCTTTTTCTTCTTCCCATGTGGATTAGAGCCACGTATGACAGAGACTTAGTCTTACCTATGAATGCCCAGCCTTAGCTTGGTTTGTTTCTAGGCAGCTTTTTTTTTTTTTTAAAGTTATCCCAACTACCTTTTGCCTCTGGACTGTTTCCTTTCTCTATTCTTTATGTCTTTTTTGTTTTTACTTCTGTATGTCTGGGTGGCTGACTCCTGGGTCCTCCTCTCCTCCTTTCCTTGCTCCTCCCGCTCTCTCTTCTCTTCCTATTTATTCTCTCTGCACGCCAGCACTGCCTATTTCTCTCTCCTGCCTTGCTATTGGCCGTTCAGCTCTTTATTAGACCAATCAGATGTTTTAGGCAGGCAAAGCAACACAACCTCACAGGGTTAAACAAATGCAACATAAAAGAATGCAACACATCTTTGAGTCATTAAACAAATATTACACGGCATAAACGAATGTAACACATCTTCAACTAAAATTCCACAACACTAACACACGGTGGTGGCTACATCTTGATAAGCAGGCCACAGGAAGCTGACTGAGGAAATCTGAAAGCCCGCCTCCACAGTGACACACTTCCTCCAACAAGAATGCCCAGGCTGGTCCCAATCTCTCAATTCTCCTGGCTAGTCTCCCAAATCGCACATGATTACAGGCATGAATTACTATACCCAGCCAAAATTTTTATTTGACCACATTGTTTCTCTGCTTCTCGGTCTCTCGGAGGCTCTACTCCCTCAGGCATTCCTCAGGCGGCCTGCCTTGGTTTCTCACTTAAATACTCTTCCTGTGTAGCACCCACTCCCAGCTGCCAACTGTGGACTCTGTGCTGATGTGTATCTCCAGCTAGATAGTTAATGAGATTCAGAATTACAAACCCTAATACCGGACTCTACATCTCCTTTGAGATATCTTATTAGTATTCTAAGTTCAAAGGGTGCAAGGCAGAAGGCACTCTCCTTTCCTGTCTCTTCTGTCACCAAAGGTGCCCCCATCCACCTAACTTCCCAAGCCAGGAAAAAACTCATATCAGAAGAAAACTGACTCCATAGCTGTTCTCTGCCCATCACACTGGTGCTACGGAACCTCACGCCCACACACATATCACACCACACACTGAGCACACACGAGAGAGAGAAACAGACAGAGACAGACAGAGAGAGAGAGGAACAATAAACAACTTTTTAAAAAATTCCACTGCCACTTTTACTGGACTTGTACTAATGGGCAGACTGTCTGCTGTGTGTGGGGGTCCCATCTGAAAATAAATGTTTTTTTCTCCGTACTATCCTTTCAGCAAAAGTTACTTACAATTATGTACCCTACAGAATTATTACTAAGGTTTCCCATTGCCACAATTTATAATTTTAATAGGTATGGTTATTAGGACTTTTAAGATGATGTTTTTGAGGTGGCTTTAATGATCTACAGGAAAACTACCCGATTGTGAGCTTAGGCTGCGCCTGACCACTCTGCTGGGCTCTGCCTGTGCTAATGGCTAGTTCTCCAGGAGACAGAAGGTATCGGGTTCCACAGGAAGGAAAAAAAAACAAGCAGCAAAAGCAGGTCTGTGTGTAGCACAATGAGGTCCATTTAAGAGGGTCTGGGCTTAAAGTGACAAGCCACACTTGTAAAAGCTGTCTTCAAAGTACACAGAACGCACAACTCCAGCCAGGAGGGTCAGGGCTAGACAAGACGGCAGAACTAGACATGTCAGGTCAGAGGTGAAAATTATCTTTGGGGGAAAAGCTGATGCCAGGATTAATGAAGAAAAAAATGTTTCACTGCTCCAACATCTGCTGTGCCAAACAGAAAGACAAGTTTCTATTGCCTGGTGGTGTCAGGTTACAGTTACGGAGGACAGACCCTCAAATGTACTTTTCCAAAAAAGAATTTAGGAGACCAGGGTGGGGTCTCCTGACTGTAGCTCTGGCTACTACTAACTGCCCTGGGATTCAAAGCAGGGGGGGGGGTGTCAATGATCAAACGTGAGGGAGGAAACGGGTGGAGGGAAGAGGAAGTGCTGAACTACAAGGTCATGGTCAGGAAACCAATTTGGCAAGGCATATGGAAAAGCAAGGCATATAGAATCAAGCACCACACAGAGCAGTGCGCAGCCCAAAGCCAGCTTTGTTTTCAGCAGCAGGACTCGGATGACAGGGTGAAGGCCAGCGCCTGCCATCCACACAGGAAACCACCTCTAGCGCTCCCCAACCCAAGAGGATTTTTCCTTCCAGTTATTCTTCTGCCTGAAGCAGACTCCAAAACGGAGTTTGGGTAAAAGTCGATGTAGGTCCTAAGAAACACGCCAGTAACAAACACCTACTGGTGACTATCAGCAGCGTACATAAATTCCACTTTCCCTTTACTTCCATTGTTGTTTAAACCAGTCAAGAACAATACAATTCATACAACGGATAACACTAAGATACGGTATGCGTAGTTGGTATCTAACTTTACAAAGGTGGTTATTAAATAAGCACAAGAAACATATTTATCAAAATGTTAAAAATGACTTATCACTAAGTAACAAAATAAAGCTTAGTTTTTATTTAATTTATTTTGGTTTTTCAAGACAGGATTTCTCTGTGTAGGCTTGGCTGTCCTGGAACTCACTCTGTAGACCAGGTTAGCCTCAAACTCATAGAGATCTGCCTGCCTCTGCCTCCTCAGTGTTGGTATATTAAAGGTGTGCGCCAGCACCACCTGGCTAGTTTTATTTTTTAACAAACTCTTTTCTGTACTTTTAGCTTCCTGTAATGTTGTAGTTACTGTTCTAATTGCTGTGAGTCACCATGACAATGGCAACTCCTAAAAAAAGAAAGCATTTAGCTGTGGGCTTGCTCACAGTTTTAAGGGGTTAGTCCACGGTCGCCATGGCAGGAAAAAGATAGGCATGGTGTTGGAACAGTAACTAAGCGCTTTAGATCCTGATACATACACACATACACAAACACACACACACACACACACACAGAGAGAGAGAGAGAGAGAGAGAGAGAGAGAGAGATTGGGCCTGGCATGAGCTTTTGAAACCTCAAAGTTCACTCTCAGTGATAGTTCCCCTAACAAGGCCATGCCTCCTAATCCCTCCCAAACAGTTCTACGAACTGGGGCCCAAGCATTCAAACATATGAGTGTTGAAGGAGCTGCAGGCTGCATTCTTGCCGCCCGGCTCCTGGCTGCCAGCTAGCTTGTGCTCTGAAATAATTATAGAAGCCAAAATGGACAAGTTCTAGGTGTCCTTTACAAATGTCCTTACTCTAACCCCCACATTTCAGAAGCTTCCCAGCCAGCACTGTTAGCTGTCACTTGGGAAATGGAGGCAGGAGGGCCAAATTTAAGGCTAGTTTGGCTGTACATTAAGTTCAAGGCTGGTCTATGCTATGAGAGGGAGGCCCTGTGGGAAAGGAGGACGAGGAGGAGAAAATGATCCAGACTGATGGATTAGAAGGGCCCAAACACGGTGGTTTTAATTCCTCTGGTTGATTGAACGTGCAGTCAATGCGCAGATACAGTGCTCATGAGTAGTAATTCCTGGCCCGGGAACAGCAAGCATAGAGTTCAGTGCAGGCAAAACATCTCCTCTCCCCTCTTCCCAGTTCCATAAGCTGTCTAGATCTCCTGAGCGCCCCCTGTCCTTTCCCCTAGCATCTACTACCTTCTCCACGCCAGGAGCTCCAGGGAACAGACTCAGCGAGACACTTGGAAAAAGCACTGTCTAAGAATAATTTACCCTGCACAGATCATTAATAAGCTTTCTTTTGGTGTGAAGTCTCCCAAGAGTTATCATGTACTGAGTTCACCATGTCCTAGATATGGGATGATATAAGCTCAATGGTAAGTCTGGGAGGTAGGTACAAAAATTTCTATTCATAGAAGGTAAAAAGAGACTTAATTTTGAAGATGAAGCAACCCGCCTGAAGGCCACAGGGCTGGGAAGGGGTGTATCCCAACTTCCTGTCTCATAAGATATAACCTCTTTGCTATGTGTTAAATACTTGTGTTAGGATAGACACAGCACCAGGGAATCTGAAGCAGTAGGACCTTCTTGGAGAGGTTAGAGGCCAACCTGGGCAACATAGCAAGATCTTGCCTCAAAAAGTAAAAATAAAAACAAATATCAACAAATGCAATGCCTCACATCATTCCAAACTTGTCACTGGGTTTTGCAGCACACGACAAGGGTAAACAAGGAAAACAAAACCACGCTAGCACTGGGCAAGAACACAGGAATAAACTGTTAGAACCCACAGTCCAGCTGGCCCCTGGGTCCACTCCCCTGGTAACTGCTTCACCAAAGCCGCCTCCCTTCCTCCACACCAACTGCGTCTCTGTGAGCACCACAATGACTTCCGCAGCTGCAGCCCCAGGGCCCGGTTCGAAGGGGAAACTGGGGCAAGAGCTGCAGCCATTCGCAAGGAGGGGTTGCGTATAATTAGAGACTGCCCTATTTGAGATGCATTAGGAAAAGCACAATTAGCAGATTCATTTAGATTTGTTATATTTAACTTGTGAAACACGCAGACTCAGACCATATGCTTACAAATAATATCGTGGCTGGGGTTGATCAGACCGGTGCTCGCTGGCTCTGGGTCCTGGCTGCGTAATGAGGGCCTGGGCCAGCCTCAACGCTGCTCATTTATTTGTGGGGGTCAGAGTGGATGGCGGGGGCCCTCATCAAGTTAAGCTCTCTCTGCCTTATGTTTTGAGACAGGGCCTCTCACTAAATCTGGAGCTCATTAATTTGGCTAGAATGGCTAACCAACTCAGGAATCCTCCTGTCTCTGCCTCCCTGGGGCTAGAAGTTCAAATATTTCTTTTTTTTCTTTTTTTTTAATATTTATTTATTTATTATGTATACAATGTTCTGTCTGTGTGCATGCCTGCAGGCCAGAAGAGAGCACCAGACCTCATTACAGATGGTTGTGAGCCATCATGTGGTTGCTGGGAATTGAACTCAGGACCTTTGGAAGAGCAGGCAATGCTCTTAACCGCTGAGCCATCTCTTCAGCCCCCCGAAGTTCAAATATTTCAAATGTGCACCGCCATGCCTGGTTTTTGTGTGGATGCAGGGTCTGAAATAGCTTACTCAGCATAATTCTTAGTTTAAAACAAAACAGAGATGAGTATGGGGGTTTATATCTGCAATACCAGCACTTAGGAGGCTGAGGCAGGAGGACTGCCATGAGTTCAAGTTGGTCTGTACTATAAAATAAAATAAAAAAATGGCCCACAAAGACTGACTACATGGAAGTGCACTTTCTATGCTGCCAAGCATGGCCTTCAGTGTGCGCCCAGGTACGTAAGCAAAGGGGGTTTATTTTCCATCTCTCCACTGCTAAGAGGAATGGGCAACGGTGGAGCTGACCTGTGGAGGAAAGCATGAACTTCCCATTCTCCTAAGCTCCCAACAGGAATATCTTCTCAGTGGACTATGGTGGTACTTGCCTTTCTTCTCAGCACTTGGGAGGCAGACAGGCAGATCTCTGTGAGTTCAAGGCCAGCCAGGAACAAATTCCAGAACAGTCAGGGCTACATAGAGAAACCCTGTCTTGAAAAACCAAACAGAAAGAAAGAGAGAAAGGGAGAAATAAAAAAGGAAGGCCACAGAGAAAAGAAGGAACAGAAAGAAAGAAGGAAGAGAGAGAAGGGGAAAGGAAAGAAGGAAGGAAGGAAGGAAGGAAGGAAGGAAGGAAGGAAGGAAGGAAGGAGAGAGGGAGAGGGAGAGGGAGAGGG
>NW_004949107.1:6707444-6709782 GCF_000317375.1 Microtus ochrogaster | reverse complement strand
TTTTCGAGACAGGGTTTCTCTGTAGCTTTTGGTTCCTGTCCTGGAACTAGCTCTTGTAGACCAGGCTGGCCTCAAATTCACAGAGATCTGCCTGCCTCTGCCTCCCGAGTGCTGGGATTAAAGGCGTGTGCCACCACTGCCTGGCTTGCTGGTTTGATTTGTATGGGAGTCTTCACCAAAGTGCCAAGAAAGTGCCTACATGGAGCGAGGAAATTAAAACATAAATTAAAATTTTTATAGTTTGCCTATTCTAAAACAAATGTTTCTTTCACAGGAAAACACACAACATCACTATTACCTAACAAGCACCATCCAGCCATGTATTCAACCTTACATGCCCCCACCCCAGGCACAAAAGTTGTGTGGTGCTAGGGACGTAGGACCCTGGTGGCTCCCTAGACTCTTTCAAGGGATGCACAGTCAAGACCACTGCCATAATTCTGATACAGTACTCTTTCACAGCTAGAATTTTGAATAGGAAAAAAAAAAAGCCGGGTCCTTCACATAGGCAAAGTTAGAAGAACCATGATGGCATGTTCCCTACATTCACATCAGAGTCACTGCAAATGCCCAGGTAATGGATGAGCAGTCTTCGTCTTATTAACCCTCCCCTTTGAACACAGCCCTAGCCCCTCACACATGCACGTGAGCCGGCCAAGGTCTGCCCCTGCCCCTGTCGGCCCTTGAGCACATGGGGCTGCTGTTTATCAAGCACGGGCCATGTCAGCTTGCTGGCCTGACAGTCTGCACACTGTGGATATTCAGATTTGAAAGGACTGGCAGGAAGTTTGAGTGGCAGCAATAAAACTCAGAGCTGTGAGTGAAAGGAGAGTTCGGGACAGTTTGTATCTGCACCCTGAGCGTGACTCCTTCCCGGCACTCAGTGTGTGCCTGCTGAAGCCAGCGGTGAAGTTAACAATGAGAGATTTTAATGTCATACAGTGAAAACCGTCAGCTATGAAAAGTTATGCATAACCAAGTAAACCCATATTTTCTAAATGATCAATGGGTGATACACCCTCATCAGGTACAAGTAAAAGCTTATCCAGTAGCCAAGGTAAGCCACATTTACTATAACAAATAATTAAGAGCTCAGGGACTCGGTTTTAGGTATTACACTGCACCAACCTTTCAAGTTTTAATTGGGTATAAAAGAACATCCATAATTATCTGAAAAGGTTATTTAAATGCTCCGCCTTTTTCCAACTACGTATCTATGGGAAACTACATTTTCACTACATACTTCAACCCAGAGAACACATATCTGCCTAAACGGAAAAGGAGATGTGGTTATTTAGCTGTCTTCTGTGAAAACAGACGTCAATCAGATTTGCCATAGTAAAACAAGATTCTCATGGGAAAGGTGGCACGCATCTTTTGATTCCAGCACTCAGAGGCAAAGGCAGGTGAATCTCTGTGAGTCCAAGACCAGACTGGTCTACATAGGAAGTACCAGGCTAGCCAAGGCTACAGAGTGAGATCCTGTCTTTAAAATAATAATAATAAAAAGGATTCTGTTAGTATTTTTGTCTTGGAAAGTTTATAAAAACAAAACAACAACAGCAACAACCACCCATGTCATCTGGGATGGAGATGAGACCCGGAGCTGGAGGACTAACTGCACCTGCTCAGCCCTGGCCTGGACACTAGTCCCCCCCCCCCAAAAAAAAAAAAACACAAAGCAAATCGCCGTTCGTGTCAACAACTCATCTTCTTGGGGTGGTTTCTACATCACTAGGCCCAAAAATTTTTCATGGAAAACATTTGACTTTTTTATTTACTAAAATGGTAGGTAACATACGATTCATGTTAACGTAAGTTCTTTGAGGTCCTCGATGATATATTTTAAATATATCATAAATGTGAAGTGAGATCAGAGGGCAGGAGAAACTGCAGCTTGAGGGACTGTGGTGACATGCGTCCCTCTCCTTCCTGCTTCCTAGACACTGTCAGCCTTTATCCACACATGGTGAGGACACTCCCGTCAGCAGTTAATCAAATATTCAGAATCCAAGCTGCTTATTATATGGGTTCTAAATACTTTCCCCAATCCGTCTTTCAAAGAATAAGAATTAATCAGAAATAGTCCCATTTATCAATCTTTCCTGTTCTGATCAATACTTGCTATGTTTTAATGGAGAAACCTCTCCCTCTTCCTAACTCTATGTCATCAGATAGTCTCAGTCTTTCAGATAGAGCCACAGGCTCTGACTGCGAGCAGCCAGAAGCTGGCTCTCCTCCCTGCTGGCTGCTTGGTCCCCAGTCATGACTGCCAAGCTTCCACTGCTATCTGTCAGTGCAGTGAAGAGATGGAGGTGATGGATCCCAATGCTTCCAA
>NW_004949107.1:6693741-6707024 GCF_000317375.1 Microtus ochrogaster | reverse complement strand
CTGTCAGTGCAGTGAAGAGATGGAGGTGATGGATCCCAATGCTTCCAATCTGTCAGTGCAGTGAAGAGATGGAGGTGATGGACCCCAATGCTTCCACAGGAGATTAAAGCACAAGAGAGCACCCATCTTCTGAGAGCACAGCTGAGATCAGGGAGGCTCACCGTCATCCCTGCTGCCATTTCAAGGTAGCTGTGCTGATGCTGAAGGAGACCAGAAGGCAGGCTGGGGAAAGGCGCGCAGCATCTCCGCTTCTTAGGGAGAGGTGAACGCAAAAGCCAGTGAGGGACGCTGACAGCATGGGACACTTGCACCTGACTGGGGAGGGACGCTGACAGCATGGGACACTTGCACCTGACTGGGGAGGGACGCTGACAGCATGGGACACTTGCACCTGACTGGGGAGGGACGCTGGAGAGAACACTTGTTGCTTTTAGAGGACTGGGACTTGGTTCCCAGCACCCACATGGTAACTCGCGTGTGTCTGGAACGCCAGTTCCAGGGAGCAGAAGCTCTCTTTTGGCCTCCTCCAAGGGCATCTGGTACACACGTGGTATACATACAGACAGACAGACAGACAAAACACTCATCAACGTAAAAATAGAATCTAAGAAAAGGAAGTTTAGAGGGTCGCTTCAGAATATTCCTCAGTAGGGAAGCTGCCAGCATATCCACTACAGAAACTGGAAAGGACACTCAATCATGTCACCATGACTCTCTGACAGGCTAGCATCTTTACAGAACGATGATTTCTTCCCCTCATAAATGTTCACAACAGGGTACGTGCAGAACATGAGCTTCCCTTCGACTGTAACGTCTCGCACAGAATTCTTCCAACTACAGACCATGAATGAGTTGTGAAGTCAGCAACGTAGGTTACGATCAGCGTTGTTTTCAATGAACCACCTTGGAGAAGCAGAAAAGCCAGACCGCAGTGCTGAGAATGCAGCGGGGTGAGTATTGATTTGCACATTTTTTCTTTTCAGTCAAACGTGTGTGTATATACATGCCTCAATGCAAAATGCATTATTTTCCACAAATCTCCTCAAACATCTGACAGGCACTAGAACCTGCCAGGTTACGGTGATGAATGTGAAGGGGATTCTCTTCCCAGTCACCACCCCGCACCCAGGGAAACCTACCCACTTAATAGCCCATGTGTGCAAAGATGTTACCACGGTTCTATATAACCTTCACATCTCCCTACCTCAGTGATTCTCAGCCTTCCTAACTCTGTGACCCTTTAATACAGTTCCTCATAACGTGGTGACCCCAAACCATAAAATTATTTCGTTGCTACTCCATAACTGTAATTTTGCTACTATTGTGAACTATAACATAAATATCTGATATGTGGGATATCTGATATTCGACCCCCAAAGGGTCATGACCCATAGGTTGAGAACCACTGCCCTAGCCCTGGGTGAGTAACCAACAAGGAATGGGTACATGCCCACGTTGCTCACAAGTTCCTTGTCCATTATCTTCTAACTTGGTGCACAGAGGGCATTTGAGTGGCAGAGGAATGAGATAAACATGCAAAAGGAGGTGGAGATGAGATTCAGGGACTACTGGCCCAGGAGGTAATCCTTATTCAAACCACTTATTCCTTTTGCAGAGGATGGGAGTTTGGGTCTTAGTACCCCACTTGGTGTTTCACAACTATCTGTAACTTGTTCTAAGGGATCTTACACCCTTTTCTTGCCTCTGCTGGCACTGCATGCTTGTGGTACCCAGACATATATGCCAGCAAAATACCCATACACATAAAATTAAAAATAAATCTATTTTGTAAAGGTGTTTTATTATAATTCTATTTTTGGTCTTTACTACTAAAATAAAATAAAGAACATCTAAGGGCAAATTTGGTAAATGGAAACAGGAACTTTAAAGTCTCTTTAGCAAAATTCATGTATAAATACATCATTTATAATAGTGTTTCTGCCTCTGTGCTGACTAGAAGCCAGTGAGATACCTGGCAGCAGAAGTTACTGCAGAGACTGCTGTCAAAGGCTATATGGGGGTTTTGTTTTTGTTTCTTTGTGTGTGTGTGTCTGTGTGTGTGTGTGTGTGTGTGTATGTGTGTGTGTTTCTTAAGCAAACCCCAAAGCACAGTGTCAAGTTCTTAAACCCTGGAGAACTTGGTGAGGGCAGGGTCCCTGGATTACAACTGAGTTCTACTGAGGTGTTTGCTGTTCAGGGAGTTGGAGGCAGAAACGTGAGGGAACGGATGTAGAGCATAAACCAAGACAGTAGCGCAGAATCCAGACCAAGAGGCTCAGAGACTGAACGCTGGTTTCTAAACTACAGAGAGATCTTTCTTCCTCTAAGCATATAACACGCTTCCTTCTTCATCTGTTCTCCTGAATGCCAGCTCGCCTTTGAGGCATGCAGCCCACTTATCTGTGTGTCTGTCTGAGCGTGTCATGCAGTGCACTGCACGGACTGAACTTTTACACAGTGCTGTTTGTTCCTCTCTGGAAGAATCTACCAAGAAACACAGGGCGGGACCATGTGGTGCTCTGTGAGGGTATTGGCAAAGTGTCTCTTGTACAATGGGAACTGTAATTATCCGACCTCCTTCCCTAGCAAGTCAGTGTCCCTTGGAGACCATCCAAATGATCAGTGCCACAATCTAGAGAAGTTCACAGGGCAGTCACAAATGCCACTGCTTAGTTCTTTGGAAATGTCTTCTGAGGAGTTAAAGGCCAGTATCTGGACTCTGATACCAGCATCAACAACATGGTTTTCTCAGTTAATGTGGTAAAGCCAGGGGTGGCGGGACATGCTGGAATCACAGCACTCACAGGAGTCCAAGACTAGGCTCAGCTGCAGCCAGTTCCAGCAGGCACCAGCCTAGAACCCACTCAGTGGCCCAAACTAACCTCAAACTCAAGATCCTCCTGCCTCAGCTGCCCAAGAACCAGAATTAGGCCACAACACTAAGCAAGAAAGGGCATCCTCCTGGGTATCCTTGAGGCTTTGAAAGGGGGAACACTTAGCACTAGGGTCATTTCCCTTGGATCTGGTCTCCTCACAATACCCTAAACTTGAACACAGCAGGGCACACATGTTACATAGGAATGCAGGCTGCAAGTTCAGGTCAAATTAGCTCCCAGGACAAGAACTGCAACCTCCACTAAAGGAGTCCTTTACAAGAAAGGGCACGGAGACCTGGTCTGAAGGAGTGGATGCACTTAACTGTAGTACACACACACACACACACACACACACACACACACACACACACACAATTTAAAATAAGACAGACTGAAGAGTTGGCTCAATGGTTAAAAACACTATACTTGCATAAGACCAGAGTTTGATCCCATCAACCACATGGTAACTCACAACTGTTTATAACTCCAGTTCCATGGGATCCTACAACCTCTTCCGGCTTTTGCAAGTACCAGGCATGCACAAGGTACACAAACACACATGCAGGCAAAACACCCATACACACAAAATAAAATAAATGTTAAAAAAAAAAAACTTTTTTTAAGTGGGAGGGCAGAGTGAGTGTAGCTCAGTAGTAGAGCACTCACCCAGCAGGTCCTAGGTTCTCCCCTAGCACTAAAAATAAACATAAAAAAACCTTTAATGGTCCCTACTATTGACTCTAAGAAGTGACATGGACCCTGGTTTAAATCTATTTCTCAGGTCAGAATTTAACCAAGAAGCTACCACTTGATAGACATGTACTGTTCTTAAGCAACAAGAACCGGCCATAGACAGACTGTTCTGTGCCCGGAGGGAGCACCAGGAAGCCAGGCCACCTAAGGGCTGGTTCCAGGCATAGCAGAGGGAATGCAGGAGCAGGGTGCTCTAGATGGGCTGGCTGGACAGTCTAAAACCACAGGGTCTCATTTCTAACACAGGAAGGCGACACTTCACAAGGCGGTTGTTGCTAAAGTGTTGCAGAGGAGAAAGCTCATGAGAGCCCAGTAGCGGTAGGGCTGGAGACGGCTCAGCAGAGAAGGGCACCGCTGTCAGGCATGACAACCGAGCACAGTCGCACACTGGAGAAAGAGACTGAACTCCGGGGCACTCACACAGACCGTTTTTTTTTTTTTTTAATGAGAAAAAGAATGCAAAACCATTCAAATCTCATGGTATTAACTGTAACATTTCTTTCAAAAACAATATTTTTCAACAACTTTTTTTTTAAAGCGAATACTTTAATGAGGGATTAAAATTAAAAGTCTTTGTGTTCTATGTGAAACAGACAGCAACATCATTTGCTTTGTGCGTTACAGTGGAGGCACCATTTGGCTCCGCGGCAGTTATCTGACTTGGCCTCTGCCCGGAACTACTATTTGTTTACAATTATAACAATCGCATGCAGAGCTGAAAATGCCCAATGCTATACAATGGTACGCTGCGACACTTTAGGAGTCTCTTTTTCTTCTTTTCGTTTTAAAGGAAAAAAAATCAGAAACAAAACTTTTTTTTTTTTTTTTTTTTTTGCGGGCTGGAGCAGGTCCTGACTGCTGGTCGCTTTCCACACTGCACCACCCGGCAGGCAGCGCCTGGCTGGATGGCCACGCCCTTCACAGAAATCAGGACCCGCCTCGCGCAGCGCCCCGCCCGCATCACGAAGACCGCCCTGCCCGCAGCAGCAGCAGCAGCAGCAGCAGCAGCAGCAGCAGCAGCAGCAGCCCCACGTTGTTAGACTTTCACTGCAGAAATGAGTCTGGCTGGCAGCTGTTACCTGCTCCTTTTCTTTGTCACTCAGAGAACAGAGTGAACGATGAGGAGCAGTGACTTGTGTTCTTTGTCTGGGCCAGATCTGAGTACTTCTCCTCTATTCTTTCTGCCCGCTAAAGGATTTAAAAACTGCCAGTTTCACCTTTCAGGGCACAACTTTTTTCCCCTGTTAAATGAACTAAAATGCAAAATAAACAGTCCTTTTGGTTCTGGTAAAATTATTCAGTAAGATGTTTCTTTTACTTCAAATGCACTTTCGTTCATTGAATACACTGTCAATTGTTGTACAGATCCTAGCTGAGTTTGCTAATATTTTATGAGCACGATAACTATTTAAATGCATTCTGAGTACCAACTGTGTGTCAAAGTTAATTTTTAAAAGTATTTATAAGCCGGGTGGTGGTGGCACACGCCTTTAATCCCAGCACTTGGGAGGCAGAGGCAGGCGGATCTCTGTGAGTTCGAGACCAGCCTGGTCTACAGAGCTAGTTCCAGGACAGGCTCCAAAGCCACAGAGAAACCTTGTCTAGAAAATTAAAAAAAAAGTAATTTATAAAGTAATAATTTTTGCATTTTTTTTAAAAAAGTGTCTCTAGTAGCCCAGGTTGGCCTCAAATTCACTCTGTACCTTGAACTTCTGATCCACCCGCCTCTACCTCCTGGTGCTATTATTACGAGCATATGCCACCATACCCTGTGTGGCACGCGGAGGGAACCCAGGGCCTGGTGTATTCTAGGAGAACACTAACAATGGAGTTCTATATTTGCATTTTCAATGGATAGGATTTAAACACATCTTGTTAGGAATAAGTGAAAATCAACATTAATTTATATTCCCTAAACATAGGCCTTAAAGGCAAGCAAGCTGGGGATCCTGGCTTCTAGCAGAGACATTAAGCTGTGCACAGTTTGCTGTGGTCAATGGGCACCTGTCAAAGCATGGCTTCTGTTTGCTCCTTCTGGCTTTGTTTTCAGTTGTCTGTCAGAGCCAGGGTCTCTCACAGGAACGAGAGATGGCCTGGAGCTCATCAGGAGAGATCCACCTACCTCACACCTCCCTGACACTGGACTGAAAGCACCATATGTCTTCTTTTTTTCTTTTTTTAATGTGGGTTCTTGGGGGTTGAGAGGCAGTGCGATGGCTAAAAGCCTCTACACCTTTCGTCTTCCAAAGGGAGTTCAGTTCCCAGCACCCACATCAGGCAGGTCAGAACTGTCTGTAAATCCAGTTCCAGGGGCTCCGTCACCCTCTGACCTCTGCATGTACATGGTGTGCATAAACTCGTGTAGACACACATACACACAAATAAAAATTAATCAATTAATTAATTTAAAAAAGAAAGAGAAGGAAACGTGGGATCTGGGGGACCTGAGAGCGGGTCCTCTTGCCAGCAAGCACTGTGCTGACTGCACTATCACTTCAGCCCAAATAAGGTCAATCTTAACCTTCAACTTGTCTCTTCTCCTCAAGGGAAATGCTCACTTGTAAACCTTACTTTTGTCTCCTCGAGTTAGCAACACAAGAAACTAAGTTCATCCTCTCAATTTTTCATAGCTTTCAGAGGCAAATGAGCAACAGGGTCATCGGGATAATAAACCTCTCTAACTCCCTGCTGAGTGTAAACTTAACGCTACCTGTTTCACAAGACTCGGAGGCAGAGAGTGGGCTAGCTCACTGTCTACAGGTTCCTCACTGTATACAGTTTCAATGTACAGAGGTCTTGACAGAGGCAGGGAACCCCATAAATCATCTTCCCACGTTTAAATGGGAGAGGAAGTAACAACACTTACTGCTCTACAGAACTTACTTAAGAAGTGAAAATCAAGAGACCCCAAAGATAATTGTCAGTTTTCTACAATTCCAACACGAGGAGATCAAGAGTCAGATCATCCTGGGCAGCAAAGGGAGACCCTATTAAAAGAATGAAAGTGGCTAGTGGTAATGGGGCTCACGTTTAATCCCAGGCAGAGTTCAAGGCCAGCCTGGTCTATAGAGTGAGTTCCAGGACAGCCAGGGCTACACAGGGAAATCCTGTCTTGAGAAAACAAAACAACAACAAAAGAATGAAAGTGGGGGGGGGGGGACACCAAGGGTCTGGCTCTGAGTCTCTGTCACTGGTACATTCCTAACATGAATCATCACAACTGTCTAGTTTGCTGTGCTGGGCTACTGTTCGGACTGCGCATGAAAATCCAAGAATAAGTACTGTACCTTTAAAACTCTTAAAGGGTTATTACCCCAGTATTTCTGACATTAACCAATTTCTCAGCACTGCATTTGCTTGAGTGTGCCACAAGGGAAGCAGAGCCAGGCCCTCCATGGTTCCGAGGTGGGTTTTCTCACATCCTGGGGTGATGTCAGGCTGCTGTTTACAGGAGGAAGGCTGCCAATTTCCACTGAGCCCAAGAGGGCCTGGGCTGCCTCCCCGGGCTGCATGTGCGCAGGAACGGATCTTTCTGTGGCGTGAGTGCATGCCCAGAGTCATATTCAGGGCACTAAAACAATAAAATCTCCTGGTGTGTGCACAGCACACGTCTTAGGTTTCACTAAGACGGGGCAAGGTTGATCAAACACAGCATTCACTTTTGTTACTCAGAGTAGGGGGAACTGTCCCTCACAAACTTCGTCCTTTATTTAATCTTGAGAAAATAACCTAAAAGCAGAAGTTCTGGCCTTTACAGAGCCCTCCACCCAGTTCTACAAACATTCACTAACAAAAATTATGGACAAACTTCAAAGCTCTAGTGAGCAGGTTTGTAACAGCTTCATTTGGAGAGTCATTAGGGTTGCTTTTACGCACAATTCTGGAAGCAATTGCTCAAAACACTAACACACTCTAACTGAATCCACCAAGGGAGAGATTTTGTTACATCTCTTACTATAAAGGAAAAAATATGGCTCTTGAACACTGCCCATTCATAAAGTCCTCCAACGGAAATCAACCCATAGTACCAGTTACAGGAGCGGCATCAACTTCCTGCAAGTCCCCCGCTTCTGGGGCAGCAATCTGACCCAGACATGAAGCAGACCATGCTTATGCCTGGGCTGAACCTGCACAGGGGCAGACCTGAATCCTAACGCTGACACGCTGAAGAGACATGGGGACGTGACCAGTGCTCGGAACACACTTTCTTGTCCTCTAAGGATATCTGAACAGGGGAGAAAACACAGCTCAGCAACAAGATGAAGCCAGGGAAGAGTCCCGTGTTCCGGTCTGGCTCTGTGGCTAGCAGGAGCTAAACCCTGGCCAAATACTAAACTGGGATGGGCTTTATTTTCAGCATCTGAGAAATGGGAATGGAAACAGTAAATGCTGTTTTACAACTCACAGAAGACATTAGAAAGAAGCTAACAAGAGGAAGCTGTGTACATTACATGAGGAGTTAGAAACAGAAAGAGGCTGGGACATTGCCTGATAGTGGCCAACTCCTCCGAATGCCAGGGAGGAAAACCTGCTAAGTCGGTAGGAAGTGCTGATAGCACTTCCTTCATCTTCTACTTAGACACCACAGTAGCACAAAACCATGGCACCAATTCAGCTTCGCCAGGGCTGCTTCCAACAAGTAATACTGGCCACTATTCTAAAACACCCCAAGGAACTTGAAGGGCCACCCCTGAGTTCCTCCTGAACACGAGCTCCAGAAACAGTTGCCAGAAACCTTCACAGAAATATACAGATGTAGCTGCAGGCTAGGAAATGACTGTGAGCAGCTTCGCTGCCTCACGCATAAAGGACACCTGAAAACCTCCAAGGACAGCAGGTGGCAGGAGTGTGGATGAGCCCGTGGACAAGGCTATGACCGCAGGGGAGAGACTCGCCTCCAGACGCAGGAGATGGAAGTTCATGAATTTTATCTGGTTTATCTATTATTTTTGACTGTAGAAACAAAAAAACCTCCTTTTCTTTTCTCTTTTCACTTAGGTATTGACCCCGGGGCATTACGGATGCTACGCAGGTAGTCTGTCTCTGAGCTAGGTCCCAGCCATTCATACATTTTATGTTTAAAGGAAACAGACTTTTATATAAAGCAAAGCAGTTATCTTGACATTGATAGGCAAGAAAAATAGTAACACAACACAATCCAAATTAAACTCATTCTTTATTACATTGTTGGGGAGCGGGGGGGGGGGGGGAACTGGGAATTGAACCCAGAAACCTGTGTATGCTAGGTAAGTGCTCTGCCAATGAGCTAACATCCCCAGTCCTCTTATTCTTAATACTTTCCCTTCCCTAACTTAAAATGTTAAAAGCAGGGACTCAGTCAGTAAAGTGCTTGCCACACAAACCTGAGAGTCTGAGTTGGATCCCCAGCCGTCAGAAGAAGCCAGTACCACGCATATGCCTGCAGTCCTAGCACAGAGGATGCTGGGGCTCACTAGCTAGCCAGCCCGGCCGGTAGATGAGCTCCAGGTTCACTGAGACTGTCGAACAAGGTGGGGATGGACATTAAGACAGACCCGAGAATCGACGTCTGGCTCCGCATGTACGCACTCCGACATGGGCACTCAGACACAGATAAATTCTAAAATTGGCCATTTGGGTTTTTTGTTTCCTTTATATTTAACAATTTGACAATCTCGTTATAAAGCAATCAGAGGTGTACACAGAACAAAACAGGACATCTGAAGCACAGAAATTTATAATCAGACTGACCAACTGTCTAGTTTCCAGAAGACCACCTGCCACTTCTAAGCCCTCTGCTGAGGCAGTCACAGTGCGCTCGCTCAGTACTCAACACTATATGACAGCCACCCGGGGAGCAGGAAGGAGTCCAGGAACTCACGGGGGCGTTCACACAGGTGACTGCAGCAGTCATGCCTGTTGGTGCGGAAGTGACCAACATAAGGTGGAAAAAAATCCAAGTGTGGTACTACAGGCTTGTAGCTCCTGCTAGTCTGTAAGCTGAGGAGGAAGCGCCACCTGAGCCGAGGAGTTCAGGATCAGCCCGAGCTACACAGTGAGACTTCATCAGAAAACAAGACATCCTGTGGAGGATACAGTTCAACTCAGCATTAGTTAACTAAGCCTGGTGATGCACAGCTGGAAACCCACCCTAGAGGGGTTGAGGCAGGAGGACCAGAAGTCCAGGGTCATCCTCAGCTATGTGACAACTCTGAAACCAGCCTCGGATACCTGAGACCCTTTCAAAAACCAAACCAAAGAAAAAAAAAACCAAACCAAAAGAAAACAAGAAACAAAAAAGCTCTTTCAAAAACCTTATTTATCCTGGGCAATGATGGCCCAGCGCTCAAGGCAGAGGCAGTACTGTGAGTTCGAGGCCAGGTAAGCCTGGTCTACAGAGTGAGTTCCAAGATAACCAAGGATACAGAGAAACACTATCTTGAAAAACAAAGCAACAACAACAACAAAAAAACCTTATTCATACAAATATCCAATACTTAAGTCCGAAACTACATGAAATGATATCGTTAACACCTAAAACAAGCAAGGTGGCAACAAGTACCTCTCCTCCCACATCACTGGCAAGATCCTCAGTCCATCTCTTCATCACTGCGGGCATAGTGCTTGGTTACAGAGGAGCGCGTCCTAGAGCTCAGGGGCTGCGTGAGGAACTGACTGCAGAGTCTCCTGGGAGAATTAGACATGCAGGGAAAGTGGGAGAGAGACAGCCGGCAGAAGGCTCCTATCCAGCAAATCTAGGGCGAGGAAGGGAGCTGTTAGCTGGATTCCCTTTCAGGGTTCTGCACATCTGAGAAATGTGGCTGTGGGCGTGCCCGCTGCAATCCCAGCCCTGGGGCAGAGGGTGAGAAGAGGCAGGAGGAGTTCCAAGAGATAAAGGCCAGCCTGATCTACAGAGTGAGTTCCGGGCCAGCCAGGGCTACACAGAAACCCCAAGGGATAAAGTATCAAGACAGCATTGTAGAATGTCAGTGCCTCAGGTTCCCTGAGGACTTCCAAAACATCAAAACCAGGCTCTCCCTGCTGGACTGTGTCCCGAAAAGGCTAATTCTATGTATTCTGTTAAGATGGCAGGAAATGCTTGAGTCGCTAAGTCACGGCTCATTAACACTCTGATAGTCCTGATGCCAGAGCCCAAAGTTTGATCATTTTTCTTGATTATTTTTAATCAATGAGAAGTTAACAGTATTTTTAAACTTAATGTAGTCATTAGAGACAATAGAGAAATTTACCCAGAACACACACATGAGATCATTACCTGGTAAACTTGTACTGAGCCTTCAGCACTGTGCACTTGTTTAGCAATGGGAAGGCCCTTCGGGGCCATAAAAACAAAAACAAAACTGGAGGGCAGAAGAATGGAACGGATGTTCTTCTCCTCTAAACAATCTATCCAGAAAGTCTATGGCTCCACAGACAAAATTCAATTTAGGGAACTGAAAAGGAGGGGGAAAGAAACAATGTATTTAGGGGATGCATTAAGCCATTTACCCCATTCATAAAAAGAACAGGGGCTGGTGGATGGCTGTGGGGGGATGAAGTGCTTGCTGTGTAAGCTTGAGGACGTGAAGTCAGATCCCCAGCATAAAAGGCAGGCACGGAGTCGGGAGTGGTGATGCACCCCATTAACCCCAGCACTCGGGAGGCAGAGGCAGGCGGATCTCTGTGAGTTCGAGGCCAGCCTGGTCTACAAGAGCTAGTTCCAGGACAGGCTCCAAAACTACAGAAAAAAACCTGTCTCAAAAAAACAAAAACAAAACAAAAAACAAACAAACAAAAAAAACCAGACCCAGGCAATACTTTTCAGTAACCCTACTGCCGGAGATTGTGGGGTGGACAGGTAGATCTAGGGGAGGGGACTGACCAGTCAAACTAGCCTAGAAAGCGAGCTCAGTGAGAGAACCCTCTCAAAAAGGGGGGGCACTGGGTGCTGAACTCTGACCTCCACAAATGAATGCACAGGCAAGTGCACCCATGTACACAAAGGTATACACCAGACACTAGCCATTCCTCCACACTTTTTTTAAAGATTTTTTGTTTTATTTTATATTTATGAGTGTTTTGCCTGCATGTATGAAAATGTACCACACACATGCCTCGTGCCCACAGAAGTCAGAATAAAGCATCAAATCCTCTAGAACTGGGGTTACAGATGGTTGTGAGCCTTCATGTGAGTTCTGAGAATCGAACCCAGATCCTCTGAAAGAGTAGCCAGTGCCCTTAACCGCTGAACCATCTTCACCCCACCCCACCCCCATGGAATAATTATAAAAGGAACAGAGAAGCCTGACTAAAATTATATTCTTGACTCCGTGTCACAGATGAGTCATAATCAGTAAACCTATAAGGAAAGGATCCCTTGGAGAACACACAACTTCGATTCTCGGCATTCAAATTTGTGCAAACTATTAAAAGACACTCCAGTGAGCCTTACGTATGAAGAAAAGCTCTCCAAGGTCCAATACATAAATTTAAACCAGCAGCCATTCCTCCGTGCCTCCTTGGTTCTATCCGTCTCTCAAATGTAAACTGTATGTACGGCCTAAGGTGTGAAACATGAGACTGAAGGGTAGGTAAGATAGAGAAATGATTGAAAGTCACAAACTGAGAAGCATACTGCAGAGTCAGGTGTGGTTGTTCCACAAGTTACCCCAGCATGTGGGAAGCTAAGGAACAAAGACCAGCCTGGGCTACATAGTAAGACCCCCGTCTCCTCACTTGATCTTAGTCAAAAGGGTGAGAAGCAATGAGATCCTGTTGGGGAAAAGAAAAGAAACAAAAACAAAAATTCTAATAATAGAGAGTATCATAACAATGTACCGTACAATCTAGGTGGCTTAAACATAAGCTGTATTGATTATACATTAAGTGCATGCATTTAAAATATTGAATTTGGGAAAGTTCATTTATTTATTTTGATGCAGGGTCTCTGCTGTCATTCCTAGGTTGGTTGCTAACTCAATCCTCCCGTCTCAGCCTTTCGAGTAACTTGAATTATAGGCACACGCACCACACAATCACTTTGGTAAATCCTCTCTCTCTTTGTAGAGGTGAGGTGGTGCTGAGATTGAACCCGGGACTTCACACATGCTAGGCAAGTGCTCTACCACTGACCTACACGGCAGCTGTTTGTTCTGACACAGGGTTTCTTACGGTTCAGGGTAGTCTCAAACTCACTATGCAGCTAAGGATGACCTTGAACTTCTGATCCCTCTGCCTCCACTTTCTAGGTGCCGGGATTACAGGCGTCATACAACATCCTGCTAGGCTACAGCTTGGTACACTTGACACAGGTCGATATCCTCAAGTCATTGGCAACAGAGATAACGCACACACGACTATGCTGAACGGGCTCTTCAGTACGGGAACTGAGTGATGGGTAGAGATGATGCCTTCTGTAGGAAAACACAGTCTTCCTGGGTTGTTTTTCTCCCTAAGTCTCCACAGAACCGTCTAAATAGTTTCACTAACGGACAGAAGACAGAAGCAGGCCGATCTCTGTGAGTTCAAGGTTAGCCTGCTCTACGAAGTTCCAGGACAGCCAGAGCAACACAGAGACACCCTGTCTTGAAAAAACAAAAACAACAAAAAAAGTAAATAAGTGCCGGACGGTGGTGGCGCACGCCTTTAATCCCAGCACTTGGGAGGCAGAGGCAG
>NW_004949107.1:6670206-6693596 GCF_000317375.1 Microtus ochrogaster | reverse complement strand
AAATAAGTAAGTAACAGATAAACTGTGAGATTTTGGACTTTTATCCCCAAATTGCAATCTAAGAGACAGGAATGCATTATATTATTCTTAGACGTAATTCCAAATAAAGAATCATGTGGTCTAAAAATTAGAGTATCAGCATTTCAAAACAGTCAGAAAAAAAATTAAACAAAACCATAGTCATACAGCATTGTGCCTGAATTTAAATCCAAGGCTAGAACACCACTCGGCGGAACAGTGCCTGCCTGGAGTTCATGTGGACTTAGGCCCAGTTTCCATCCCTAGTCAACAACAGCAAACACAAAGGTACAGCCTGTCTGCTAATTTCAATACAAAGTAATTTGGAAGGATTATTTACAAATTATAGCTATATATATTCAGCTTAAGTTTGCCAAATTAGGTGTGGGTAAACCCACCTGGCAGACAGGGCTATTCTAGGCAGAACTGGGGGAAACGCATATTTAGTAGCTGCCAAAGGCTGCCTCCCCATCCTTCCTCAGGAACTCCCTGGTCTACAGCACCTTCACTGATGTTGCAGGGTTCCCAGCAGTGGGCCCTCTATTTATTAATTTTGACTCAGGAATCTAAACTATATCCACACTGTGTTTATAAACTCTGTTCACAGGTGCAGATGCTGCTTCCCAGGGGGACAGTGAATGTCGCTAAGAGCCAGGGTGCCAGCTCCATTTTTCATTGCTTCCCTACTGAGTCTGTGCAGTAGCTGGAGATGAGACTAATCTTTGTCCAAGACACAAACGCTTTCTAACCAATGTTACCTAGGCTTACAGAGAGGATGGTTCCCAAGAAGGCCATCCAGAACTTCCAGAGGCCGGTCCAGGGGTCTAGGACTGGAGCTATTGCTGTGGCACACAGCTGACTTTCCATTACGCTACACTGCATACTGGCCAATCGAAGGGATTCGTTTCTTTGCAGGGACCATTTGCCTGCAAGTGGACCATGAGCATCAGTGTCTTACTATACTCCCAAGAACCCAGCACATGTATTAAGTATTTATAAAAAAGAAACAGAATAATTCACGACCATCACTACATGTTACATGCCATGCTACTTGGATTCTAAGGTATATTCACTCCGTTATGCGAGACGGAACCAACACTAATAGTTTTATTTGTGCAGTCACAGAAACAGACCTTAGCTCCCACTGTACACCAGGCAAAGCAAACGCAAGCAAACTTGTTAATTGTTTAATATCGCTGGGAGGACTACAGCTACATCCCCACTGTGAAACAGTCGTCGTTGTTATTGTTGTTTTTCCGGCTCTGTCACAAAGGAAACAAAGGAACAGGGGAAAACAACTTTAAAAATCTAATAAAAATTTAGAAAGAATTCCAGACCATGGTCATCATATAATTTTCCAGGGTTAATAAATATGAAAGATTCATAGTTTCTGGGAGAAGCTGACACTGGTGTGTTTTGATGTCTCAACTCAAATTCAAATAAAAATTGTTTACTCAAATGCATTTTGTGGTTGGAACTGGGATTCCCTTTATACAAAATCAAAGGACATAAAATCCACATTAAGATTCCTTCCTGTTATCATTTCATCATTGGACAACGTTTAATTGTAGCTGCTCCAAACAGCAGCTCCCGAGCTCTAAACTCACCACAGCCCTCTGGAATCTGGTTTCTTTCCAGGGAGGGCTATGCCGGCCCTTTCACTGCCTAGCAGGCCCACATTAGGGACTCCAAAACACAGGGCATCTAATTTTATTTAAATTAAGTAAAATGTAACAACAGGGACTGGGAAGATGGTTCAGTAGTTAGGAGCACTGGCCGCTCTTCTGGAGGACCTGAGCTCAATCCCCAGCGATCACACGTCTCACAGCCACTTCTAACTCCAGTTCACAGGGATTTGATGCTTTCACTGGCACCATGCACACAAACTGTGCACAAGCATACATGCAGGCAAAATACCTACACACATCAAATTAAATTAAATTTTAAAAGTAGCAACAGATTATTTTCCAAGTCAGAAGGAAGAGCCAGGCAGCCTCGTCAGTGCGCACGGATGATTCCAGCACTCACCGAGGGCTGACACAGCAGGATCAGGTCGGCCTGACTGCAAAGGAAGCTCAGCCTGTGCAACATAGAGTGACCCTGTCTCAAAAGAAATGATTATTCGTATTCGTTTTTCTGAATTGGGTTTAAGAACACCTGATTTGTGATGTCTAAATAACATCAAGAAATTGGGTCAGCAAACACTCCCACCAGTGAAATATTGTGGTCCTTGGGAAATTTTTTTTCTTACAAGATTTTTACGTAAGTCTTACTGGGTCTGGAGGTGCAGCCTAGTGGAAGGGCACTTGCTGTGTGTGGCTATGTGACGGTTTTCTTGGTGACTTTCAGCATCACAAAGAAAGAAAAAAACATTTGTTTTCAAACTCTGATTTTCTAGGTAAAAGAACCCTTAAAATCCAACAACAGGAGACACTGCATTTGAATTAAAGCCAATGAAGACAATAAGGCTGATGGGACTTCAGCAGGGACATTAATCAGGCAACAACGTGAGTCTGGAAGACGTCACAGTGGACAAGGTCTGATGTCCCAACTCAATTTCAACAGTCAAAAACAAAACAAAAGGAGCTGCTCCTCCCCACACTGTGCGGTTCTCAGGAAAGTCATCTCAACATGGTCGGGACAGTCACCAGGCACAAAAGAAAGCTTACACAATCACCAGTCACTTGGTGTGGAGCAAGACACTTTACAGTAACGTCAGTAGGAAAGAAGGCTCTGGGCCTCCCCCCATAAGACAGATTAATAGAAAAGTCAGTAAATAACAAAGAGGCTAATTCTCACAAACTCTGAGACATCTCAGGTTTACAGCGTGGCCTTAGACCCTGTGTAGGTAAGATGATCAATGCTCATCTTTCCATAAGACAAAGAAAACCCTTCTGTAGAAAAGACTCTCCCATGGGTCTAATACAGCAATCTAAAGTAAATGAACCCTTCAACCCTGTGTCCTGCATTGACAAACGCACCGAGAGGGAATGGAAAACCCCACTGTGATCAAGCAAAAGAACCACAATGATTATGAAAAGCCCAAGTAAGAAAATGTCACACAAATACACACGGGAATGCGCGCACACACACACACACACACACACACACACGAATACAAACTCAACCAGAAATAGTAAAAAATGAAAGGCATTTCACAACAAAGGGAAGAGGGCTGTGGGAAACAATGCTTATAATAAAAGGTAGGATCTTTTGACTATTTAATATATTAAACATTGGGTACCAGAGGAGCATGGGATGTACTCACTCATATTTGGTTTTTAGCCATAAATAAAGGACAGTGAGCTTATAATTCGCGATCCTAGAGAAGCTAAATAAGAAGGTGAACCCAAAGACAAACATATAGGCATCCTCCTGAATATTAACCTTCATCAGGCGATGAAAGGAGACAGAGACAGAGACCCAAATTGGAGCACCGGACAGAAATCTCAAGGTCCAAATCAGGAGCAGAAGGAGAGGGAGCACGAGCAAGGAACTCAGGACCACGAGGGGTACACCCACACACGGAGACAATGGGGATGTTCTTTCGGGAATTCACCCAGGCCAGCTGGCCTGAGTCTGAAGAAGCATGGGATAAAACCGGACTTGCTGAACATAGCGGACAATGAGGACTACTGAGAACTCAAGAACAATGGCAATGGGTTTTTGATCCTACTACACATACTGGCTTTGGGGGAGCCTAGGCAGTTTGGATGCTCACCTTACTAGACCTGGATGGAGGTGGGTGGTCCTAGGACTTCCCACAGGTCAGGGAACCCTGATTACTCTTCAAGCTGATGAGGGAGAGGGACTTGATGGGGGAGGGGGAGGGAAATGGGAGGTGGTGGCGGGGAGGAGGCAGAAATCCTTAATAAATAAATTAATTAATTAAAAAAAAAGAAAACACATTTGTAAAGACTTAAAAAAAAAAACATTGGGTACGAAGACCTACTCACACCCTCATAGCAATATGGACTTTAAATGCAAAAGCAGAGAATGAATAAAACTACTGTTTCAGGTGATTGGCTGTTGAACAATAAGAACAAAGAAGTAAGTTTATTTTGTTTGGTTGGTTTGGTTTTTTGTTTTGTTTTGAGACAGGGTTTACTCTGTGTAACAGTCCTGACTATCCTGGAACTCACTTTGTAGACTAGGCTGGCCTTGAACTCAAAGGGATCTGCCTGTCTCTGCTTCCCAGGGGCTGGGACTAAAGGCCTGTACCATCACCCCTGCCTGGTAATTTTGCTTTTGTTTTTGTTCTTTAAGATGATTAGATTCCTGGGAGCAGGCTGAAGAGACGGCTCAGCAGTTAAGAACAAATTCAGTACCCAGTGTCCATGTCAGATGCCTCGCAGGTGCCTGTATGTAAGCCCAGCTCCAGGCACTCCAACACTTCTAGCCTCAGAGGCACAGCGCTCAGGCGCACACACTTACCTGAAGTAAGCTAGTGCGCATAATGTAAAATAGAGTAAGCCTTAAAACAAAGAAGAGTTGCTTCCTAGAGGATGGGGGCCGTAGCTCAGTGGCAGAGCATGTGTCTGGTGCGCACACAGTGCACAGTTCAATCCCAGCAGCCAGAGAAACACGATTTCCGCTTAGAAAACTCACATTTGGAAGATTACTACTCGCTGTTCTTAATACCGATTTAGCCCAATAATATTTCTGTGTAGGGCTCACGTGCTTAAACAGGTCCTGTTCCGAGAACACTGACATCTCACTTTCCCTTTAGAAGATGAACAATATCATAACTGATAACTGCTAATAATTAGAGAAGGAGTTAAGCGGAATTCTGACCAAGTTATCCAACAGGCTAACTCTAAGCCTCTGACTTTAAGATGTATATATATTTGAGACAGTGTCTCATGAAGCCCAGACGGACCTGGACCACACCAGGTGGCTTGAACTCCTGATCGTCCTTCCTCCACCTGCCTAGGTGCTAGGATTAAAGGCATGTGCCACCATGCCCAGCTACCTTCTAATGTTTATTTTTATATTTGTGTGTGTGTGTGTGTGTGTGTGTGTGTGTGTTTGTGTATCCCTGGTTTCTCTGTGTAGCCCTGGCTGTCCTGGAACTTACTTTGTAGGGAGTCCTGGGACTCAGAGATTTGCCTGCCTCGGGCTCCCGAGTGCTGGGGTTAAAGGCGTGCGCCACCATGCCTCCATTTTATCTTCTAACTTTTAAAGACTCCTAAACCCACACCCCTGTAATCCCAACACTTGGAAAGGTGGCAGGAGGATCGAGAGTTCGAGGCCAACCTGGACTGCATGAGACCCAGTCTTAAAAAACAAAACAAATGAAAAAGAAAACCCTACAATAACAAGAATAACAACAACAAAAAAACCCAATACTAAAGACTCCCCACTCATTTTCAGAGGCAGGCAGGGGACCTTTACAGTGCAGCCTTTTTGTGCGTGTCTTTGTCTGCCCAAATAAAAAGAACTGAGTGGGGTAGATGAACTCCTTCGAGCCCCTCTATTCGGAAGCGTGTATGTTCCACTGTATGCAAACGATTCAATATACATGAGTACAAAGAGGGTACCAAAGCCAAGTGCTCCCTTTGAAAGCAAATAATGAATTTTTCTTTGACTTTCTTTTTAACTTTTTCTCTTTTATTTGTTTTGAAAAAAAAATCCTAAGTCTGGCTCTATACATAAACACATAATACATACATATATACACATACATAATTTATTTTTATTTTATGGTCATTGGTGTTTAGTCTGCTTACAGATTTTGGATTAAAAATATTAAATGTACCGGGTGTGGTGGCACACACTTTTCATCCCTGCACTGGGGTGACAGAGGCAGGCGAATCTCTGAGTAAAGGCCAGCCTGGTCTATACAGGGGATTCCAGGACAGCTGGAGCTACACAAAGAAACCCTGTCTTGAAATAAATAAACAAATAAATAAAAGAGAAAAAAAGAAGAAGTATAGTGCACTGCCTCAGCCTCTTAAAAACAAAACAAAACAAGAAGAAGAAGGGGGAGGAGGAGGAGGAGGAGGACACTAGAAAAACACTCCAAGTGTTCAGTGAAAAACACGAGGCCTTCCATCTTCAGAACAGATATTTAAAATGCTGTATCTAAGTGCCTAAAATTCTTTTTTAATATTTTATCTCATTTATTCAGTGAGTGTGTGCATGAGGACCATCTTTGAGGGTCCGTTCTCTCCTTCCATCATGTGGGTCCCAGAGATATAACTGATCAGAGCCCTTACTCCATGAGCCACCTCATCGGCCTTATAAACACTTTCGTAAAGTTTTGTTCTGATTAACTGGGTGTAGTGACTCACACCTGTAATCCCAGCACTCGGGAGACTGAGGTAGGAAAACTGTTAAGGGTTCCAGACCAGCCTGGACCACACAGTTCCTGGCCAATTAGGGCTCTGAGGCCCCCATCTCAAGGAAAAAGTCCATGAACAGAAAGATGTGGGATACGTGGCTGCAATCCAAGACCTCAAAGGCTGAATGAAGCAAGAGGAGGACCATGGCACAGCCTGGGCTACACATGAGAACAAGTGTTCTAAAACTTGATTATTTTAGTCAATGGAAACGCAACATGGTCAACTAGACAGTGTAGTATGATTTGATTAAACAAAGGATTGTATACACAGTTACCTGGTTACTGTAACCAGGTAATTCTCTCAAGAAGGTTTAACAATGTTATAAAACTCGGCCATACCCCTGGTTTTTAAAACAAGATATTTCTTTTAATTCATGCATTTATAACTTCAGAGGGCACAGTAACCAAACTATGTTTTATTGACAAGTAAAACAAAAGAGTTCTATAAACAGTGTAGGTCGCAGGCCCCATCAAATTCGCTCCTTTAGAAAAAAAGTATATTTCCCAATTGTGTAGTCGTGGGAAAGTTTGAAGATTGTTTCATTTACTGATTGCACGGGCCTCCATTTTAACCCCGACCACACTATTACTGCAGCCACTTGGCAGCTAGTTATTATTAGGACTGTCCAAGAGGAAGAGTTTTCCTCCTGAACGGAGCAGACAAAGCTTCAGTTCTTGAGGTAGTGATGCCATTTTACCCTCCAATGCTAGGCTCATACGTTCCCTTTAGTAATTCTGGAGCAGAGAATTCTATCCTGTCACCATTTGAGACTTTCAAAATCTATTCTGTATGGCTAACATTAATGAAGAACAGCATTCGTCTTTGTGACAGAAAGTTTAAAAGTCAAAAAGGGTTATGATTAAAACCTGGACATGTCAGGTAACAAAAGAAGACACGCTTTTTCAAAGTATTTCAACTTAATCTTCAGATTAAAAATCTCTTAGTAAAGATAAATTATAAATTTCATTTACTCTTAAAGCACTAAAAGTAAAAACTCCTTTTTTTTCCTGAGGGCCGATATTAAAGGTAGGAGCCACCACACCCAAGTAAAAATCCAGTTCAACAAGAAACAATGTTGTCTACAGTACCACACTTAACATGCACAGTCCACCATTCATAAACAATTTGGAAAAAAAAAACAATGTTCAATTAATTCCACAGTTATTTACTTTTTATATGCCAAGTGAGGCACCAGCAATGAACTCAGCAGTGAAATGCTACTGTTAGTTTTACAGGCAAAAGCCACAGACAACAACCGCCATGTGATTTCTGTAACAATTTTATAATGGAGGTGGGTACAAGCTACTCTGCAAATTTAAATGCAATGGGGCCTCGAACTTGTAATGCTAGCACTCAGGAGGCTCAAACAGGCTTGAAGCTAGCCTGGACTAGAGTGACAGCCTTTCTCAAAAAGAAAAAAGAAGAGAAAGAGTGTGGACAACTCAACTCATCCAGGGAGCTAAAAGCCATTTTTCAGAACAATATCTCACTATATAACTCTGTCAGCCTTTAATTTCTGGTCCTTTTGCCTGAGTTTCCTGAGTGCCAGGGTTACAAGTATATTACAATATGTCTTGCCCAATAACTGAGTCTCCCTCCTTCACTTCTGAGTATATGTATGCATGTTCCCGTGTGCAGGTGCGTGCATATGCGATCGCCCACACGTGGAAGCCAGAGGACACCCTCAAGCATTGCTTAGGCATTGTCTACTTTGTTTTTGAGACAGTGCCGCTCACTGGGCTGGAACCTGCCAAGTCGGCTAAATTAGCTGGTCAGTGAGCAGCGGCCTGTTGCAGCTTCCGCAGCGCTGGGATCGCAAGCCCACAACACCAGATCCAGCTTTTCAATGTGGGGCCTGGAGATCTAATTCGGGTCCTTGTGCTTATAAGGCAAGCGACTTATGAACTGAGTTATCTCCCTAGCCTTTCTGATGGCATTTTTGAGACAAGGTCTTGTTATAAAGTCCTTGCTGGCATAGAACTTTCTATGTAGACCAAGACGGCCTCAAATTTGTGGCTTTCCCTGCTTCTGGAGTACAGGCTTACAGGAATGTGCCACCATATCTGGCTTCTAAAAAACTGAGCTTCTTAAACGTTTTGCATAAACTCTAATTCAAACATCAGGCATACGATAAAAGTCTGCTTAATGGCAATGATGCTTTATAAAAATTTTACCACTGGGGCTAAGAATGCAAATCAGTGGTAGAGCTCCTGCCTTCACACGGGCAGGGTTCGAGGTTGGATTCCCAAACACCCTCCTTTTTTTTAAAGTCATCTGTACACAAGAAATGTAAGAGAGCTAAACTTGGGAAGATGTACCAAGCACTATTCAAAATCTCTGCATATGCTAATTCATTCTGTCCTCCTAACAGTATGGAGTTGGTACTGCTACTGTTATCATTTCATAGGTGAAAATATCCAACGTTAACTTGGCCCAGGGCACAGAGACAGCAAAAGCATACCGAGACTTGGACCTACAGGACCCCAGTCAAGAACACTCTCTTTTCATTTTGTTTGGGCTTTACATTCTTTGTTGTTTTGTTTGTTTCAGAAAAAGCTCCACTATGGTCTGCATCTTGGTCTCAGGTCATCCTTTTGCCTCAGACTCCCTGACAGATGGGCTCCTGCTGATCACTAGCAGCCTTGTCTGGAGCCCCACTCGCCACTCCCAGCCCTGTGGGTATGGTGCGTGTGCATGTATTCATGTGTATTCATGTATCTGTGCAAAAATACATGCAACGCGTGTGGAGGTCAAAGGCTGACATCAAGTGTCCATCTTTTATGAAGCTAGGGTCTCTTGCTTGAACCTAGAGCTTGCCAATTTGGGTAGTCTAACTTGCTAGTTTGCCCCAAGAGTCCCTGTCTCCAGCTCTGAGTAGTTGGATTACAGGAAGGCTACCACCTTTTTGTAGGTACTGAGAATCTGAATTCAAAAAAATAGACTCCCAAGTGAACAATCTCCCCAGTCCCTAAATACTACATAGATACCTATCTTCCCACAATGATGTATCTATGGTAAGCATCTTATTAATCCTTGAAAGAAAAAAAAAACTATTGGGGGGGGGGTTGTTTTTTTGCTTTTTGTTTTGTTTTTTCAAGATAGAGTTTTTCTGTGTAGGTTTGGAGCCTGTCCTGGAACTCGCTCTGAAGACCAGGCTAGAACTCACAGAGCTCCTCCTGCCTCTGTCTCCTGAGTGCTGGGATTAAAAGTGTGCGCCACCACCCGCGTGGTGAGAGAAAAAAACTTTTAAAGAGGAGTCTTTCTGGAGAAACAACTGGAGAAAACCACTACAGCCCAGATTGTTTGAAATGTGTCCAAGGTCACAGAGCCAGTGAGAGAGAGAGAGAGAGAGAGAGAGAGAGTGGCAAAATCCAAATTCAGACAGCAGGGTCCCCGGTGCTAGGCAGCTTCATCCTCATGAAAAAGTCACATGGTAAATTTATTAAACAATCCAAAGAGGCTTTGTGTGAGTCTTCCTGAAACACCCTGAAAGGCCTGGGAGCTGGTGACAAGCATGTCTTTAAAACAGCATTTCTACATCTAAGTCACTTTTCAACTTCGCCACTTTGGACTGATCATAACCGCATTTCTGCTCTTTAAAAAGAGATCTTCTGGAGCAACTTGGCAGATTTCAGCACAGGAACAGTCTATTCTTTAAAATTAAATTTAGTAACAACTTATTCTGGTTAGTCTGAAAGAGAAGTCGAAAATGAACGACTAAGAGGCCAATGTTGTGTTTTAATATTTCAAAACATGTTTGGTTTGGCCTAAGTTAAATCTTGTGGACAACTAACAGAGAACTCGATTTAAAGGGGGCAACACCAGCTCGAAACTACTAACGGCTAAACAGCAACCTCAGAATCCAGTTCGGAGCAACCATGTCTTATCATTCTTTCACCTCAAAATAAATTATTACAGAGCCAGAAGGGAAGATCCTTATGAAGCATAGAGAGGTGTGGGTACCTGTAGTTTGGAGGCGTGTAAGATGGAGAAACCAAATCGAAAATTGAGGAAATTCTGCAGAGTAACATTGTTTAAAGAACAGTCAAGAATACAAAAGGTATAGAAAAAGAAACAAAACCTAAACCACTCTTCCATCCATAGCGCTCTGCACTGCGGCCAGTGACTGAGAAAGACAAGGTTCTGTGTTGTAATGCCTCCCTAAGGCGGAGGAAGCCCGAAGTGGACACACCATGTTGGATTCCTCTCTTACCTTGTTCTCTTCCAACAGGTTCAGACTTCATAACCTTCAATACTGAATTCACATTTTTTTCAGAAGAAAACCCACAAAATTGCTTCAAAATAAAAGCTAAGCAATGCCACTTGGCAACCAGTCTTCTCCTCCTCTATCACCATGAGTTCAAATTAAAAACACCTTTTGCTTTGCGTTCTTTGAATGAAAGTTAACTTTGATTTAGAGGAAAATGTGCCCATTAGGCATTTTACACTTTTTGCAGGGCATTCAGTCTATCAGATCACATCGCTGCCTATTACTGCTCACTTAGGCATTCAAAAGACAGAAAGCATGCCAGCACCAATTATTTTACAAGCGGCTTAATGCCCCGCTGGTGGAAGTCTGGCAATACCTACTTGTACAGCAAGACAGGAGAAGGAGGGCGTCAAGGGCGGGGGAAGAGCGAGCCAGGGAAGGAGGGAGTCGCCTCCTCAAATGCACGCCGGATCGGGAACCTCCAACCACAACCTGATCCCTGCCCTTCCCAAAAGTGGACTGGCAACCAATTTTTTTTTTCTCTTAGACCACCCCACCCAAAACCTCGCGCCGTACTCACCTTCCGCGAAGAAGTGGGCGCCGGGTCCAGCTCCCAGGCGGGTGGTACGGCCGCGGGGAGCGGGCGTCGGTCGGAGCGTCCCTCGGTGCGGGACCGGGAACCCGACGAGTGGGAGCGCGGAAGAGCGGGAGGAGGAGCGGGATGGGGGTGCCCGCTCCTACCGAGCCCGCTGGTACTCCGCCGCTACCCCGCGGAGGAAAGCCGACCGGGTGATGGACTGACTGTCGGGGGAACGGCGGGGACGGGCGAGGAGGGCTAAAGGAGCGAGACCGCGCACGGGCTGGACCTGAGACGGCAAGAAGCGGCTCGGGGTCTAGCCCATGCCGCGGCGGCCTGGGGGCAGAGGCTGGTGGTGGGGAACTTGCCGTGGCTAGCGAGATGCGGGAGGAGGGCGCACCGGGAGGAGTACAGCCAGCCAGCCATGGATAGCGGGGCGCTGAGAGCAGGGGCGGCCGGCGGCGGGGAGCACCGCCCGCTCGGCTCGCTCAAGACATTTAATTGGATTGATGGGTTGTGCAGTGACTCACAGACTTTAAAGAGTCCTAGGGCAGTCCCCGCCCAGCTGGACCGGGAAGAAGCGGCGGGGCGGGCGGGGTAGGGGGCCCGGGAGAGTCGCGAGGGAGGAGGCGGCGGGGCGGGAGCGCAGCGAGGATGCCCAGTGGCGGGGCGCGCCGCCTTGACGGGCGTGATCGTCAACCAATGGCGGTGGGGCTCGCTAGGTGGCTGGCTTCGCCCCTGGCCCAATGAGTCTTCTAAGGACACTGTCGCGCACCGGGCGGGGGAAGCGATGGGGGTGGGGAGAGGTGGGTGGACGTTGAGCAGGGGGAGGAGAAAAAGAGCCGCGGGAGACCCGCGGAGTCACTCTGCCCTCCTCGCTCTAGAAGTGCGCTTTTCGCCAATCAGAGCGCCACCTGCGAGTGATGGACGCCGGCCTGTGGCCAATGAGGAGGAGAGGCTGGCGGCGAGGAGTGGGCGGGCCCGTGCTCTCGCCCCCTCCTCCCGCGCGGTCCTCCAGCCCTCCCTGCCCGGGTCAGTCACGCAAGTCAGCGTGTAAGAGCCGGGCAGCGCGGGCGGGGCGGAGCGGCGTGACCGGGCACCGGCTGGAGGGGCACACTGGAGGGTCCCTTGCGAAGCCTGCAGGCGGACCCTGCTGGGCGATTCGGAGTGGATCTGATCCAGACTTGATCGGCGTCCACGCAGCGCCCACTCCTCAAACAGCCAGATGTGAAGTCCGGTGGGCATGTGCTCTGGGATTTGAGGAGCCAAAGACGCGAGGCGTGCCAATCACTTTGGCCCAGGATTTGCCCGTTTTGTGGGGAAGCCACCTAGGGTGTGGACAGGTTTAAACAGCTCCTCAGTACACACGTTCCTTTATTGGGTTTCTGGAAATGACACTTCTTAAGCTGGCGCGAACGACTTCTTTCGGGCTTTGCAGGACTTGTGTGGGGCTTATCTTTCTGTCCCTCTGCACTCTCTCCCACTTCCTCACCTTGAACCCTAAGGCAGTGCCTCCGTGCTTTGGTAGTCATTCCCAGCATGTCTCAATATTTTGGCTACTATCCAGTAATCACTTCACAGACTTTAACCCTTTGTGTGCACTAGTACTTGAAGGAAGTCTCAGAAAACAGACACACTGACAAAACTCATCTTCTTACCCTACAAAGTGCATTCTGTTAATTTTGGATGTTGTTGGAGACATGGTCTTGTTACCTACCCCTGGCTGTCCTGTTACTTGCTGGTGTAGCCCAGGCTGGACCTTCCACCTGTTTCATCCTTACTGCCTTGACTTCTTCAGATTCAGAGGCGATTTCCTGAGGCTTAAAACAATTGCACTCCCATTCAAATCTACCATGAATACGTAACAACCATTTCTGACAAAGTCAAGTACTAGCGAGACGACATTGCTATAGGTTCTTGAAGTAAAATACACCCCACCCCAAAACTGAAATCAACAGTGGCCTGGAAATCAGACAGAATTGAGGCAAAGGTTTGCTCTAGTCACATTGGGTTTTTCCTTCATTGTGGTCAGTTTAGGATACAGACCATACTGTTCCGAGGCTTAGTTGTGACACAACCCTACTCCATGAGTTCTTTCTGGAGCCCAGAATCTGCTAAGGAAAGCAAGCTGTGCCAGGAACGTCTTGTAGCACATAGCCCGTGAATGCATTTTCTCTTACTGTGTTGAAACCACTTTGGAGCTGTGCAGGGGACCCAGTGTTCTCACCTTCAGCCTCATGGTTGGTAGTAGGTGAACAAAGTTAGCCAGGTCAACCTATGAAAAGCTAAACCAACCAGATCTCTCTCAGAGGCAAAAACGCTGTATTTCTAATCTGGGTTACTGTACTATGTTTTATTTTATGCTTATGAGTGTTTGATTGTATGTGGTAATGTGTCCTTCACTAGTGCCTGGTGTCTGTGGAAGCCAAAAGAGGGAACTGGATCCCCTGGAACTGGAGTCAGAGAAGGTTGCTCACAACTGTGTAGGTGCTGGGAACCAAGCCTGGGTCCTCTGCAAGAACAGCAAAGTGTTCTTAACTGCTGAGCCATCTCTCCAACTTACTGATGTTATATATAAAACCTTCTTTTATGAGGTTGTTTTATAGACAGGTGAATATAATGAATTATTATATATACCATACTAAAAGCGGATTTTTGACTACGTGGAAAATCTCCAAATAAGAGTTAGCATCTCGTGGTGGAAAAGCTGTGGCTTACCTCCATTCCTCGCTATGTGTCACTTTAGAGTTCTGTGCTCTCCCTCTTCCAATATTTCTTAAAGTGTGGAAGGTCCACTATTCCTGGGTCTCCCCTCAGGTCTATAGGTCAGTTGCTGCTTAAGCAAATAGCTCAAATGACCTGAATATTAAAATACTAACCACTTTATTAGAAACCTGTCTTTACCCTTATTCCTCTCATTTCTCTTTCTCTCTTGTCTTCTGTTTTATGATCTTTTCATGGTCATTTGCATATTTCCTGTGCACAAGTCTGAGTGGAGAGTGTTGTGTGGCTCTGTTCTTGAGGACACAGTGACAAATGTCTAATTACTGGGGGCAAACCAAAGTAACACTCATAAAGGTCTAACTCAGTAAACTAATGAATTTCTTGGGAGTTTTTTGTTTTGTTTTCTTTGGGGGTGGGGTGGTTTTTCGAAACAGGATTTCTCTATGTCAGAGCTCTGGCTGTCCTGGAACTCCATCTGTAAACCAGGCTGGCTTCAAACTCAAAGTTCCCCCTGCCCCTGCCTCCAGAGCACCACCACTGCCTGACTTCCTAGGGTTTCTTAACGGTGGTATGGACACGGGATTACTTACAGGAATGGATTACTCTAGGGCAGTTATGTCATAAAATCCCACCCCAGCCTTAGTGACAACTCAAAGCTGAAATCTTGGAGCTTTCTGCATGGCTTGCCTGCAGCACCTTAAGTCAGAGAGTCTCCTTCCCAGTCTTTATTGCTTTTATAACCTTGGGGAGGGAGAAGCCTTGTGAATCTGGTATGTTTCAGGAACTTCTGAGACTTCTGAGTTGTTTACTGTCTGTCTTAATAACCCCACCTTTAGAACTTCCTGAACTCTTGGATGCTTTGTCGGGGTCCTTAAGCTGAGAGCGGGAGGTGTTCATCACAGCGGGGCCTGCACCACTATGGTGGGGCGACCTTACCGATGCAGTTGACTCCCCTCTAACTCAAGTGAGCTAGCAGGTTTGCAGCACATGCGCACACACGCACGCTGTGGCTCTTCTATCTACATCCCCCCCCCACCCACACACACAGTTCTTACTGCCATGGCTTCCCCCCGTCATTCCCTGGGGCTCCCTTTCCAATTTTCAAGAGCGGGTGCAGCCGAGCGGCAGCTCTAACATGGAGCAGTCCCGCCACTCGGCGACCCTTTCTGCTCATGCCTGTTTCCTAGTTAGAAACAGTCACGCATTCCAGGATTTTAAAAAGCTTCATTTCCAGACTAGCCCCGGCATGTTTACGTGTGTGTTGTTTGTACACTTCTTAGAAAGCTGTGGGCGCTAGCACAATCACGGTGACAAGCAGTAGCTGCAGCTGTGATGTCAGCCGGGAGTTGGGAAACAAGCCATAGACACAAAGGCCTCTCCAAAGTCCCAAAGGGAGAGAGATTGTTTGTGGAGAGTGGCTTAGGCAGAGGTGCAGCTCCCTTCTGAAACCAGGACTGACTGATTGACAAGTGGATTGTCACCAAGCAGTTTGGGGATAGAGTCAGGATGCTGCGTGCTAAAGGCAAGGGCAGGTGGTGAAGAAACCGTTTCTTAAAATTTTTACTAGCACTATTAGGTTATATATCTCTCCTCCACAGGCAAATTGAAAACAATCATCTCCCACAAAGGAGCATCCAGAATAACCCTGCTATATGGATCCTGCTGCTTTAAAAGCTGGTCTCCGCTAACTCTCCTTAATGGCTCATTACTGGCAGCCTGAACTCTGACCTTTAGTAATGGCTACAGCTTCATGGCCCTCAGATGTTCTTATGCAGGAGCAAGTCTGGGCCTAAGCTGGGGGTTCAGCAGGAAGGTGTGTGGTATGACTGAGCCCAGCTGCCTGAACCCCTTCTTGGTGGGCTGAGAAACGTCAGGCGACCCCTTTAGCTATGGGCGCAGACTGGGATCCTGCAGACATGAAGGTTTTCGGGAGCCCGTTTCTCAGGATTCCCACTTGGAGTCTACACTGCTTGTCCCTGCTTTGCACCACTGGGACTCTCAGAAACAGAAACGCACCCCGAAAGGATCTGTGTCTGCCTTCTGTACTCCCAGAGGCCGAGTCATCATCTAGCCTTCCGTGTTCGCTCCACCGTTACAACTTTGGTGCGTGGGGCTGGGGGCAGCGTTGCCATTCCTACAGGGCTGAGGCCTTGGGGTCCTTGACTCTACTGGTTTCCTGTTAACAGCAGGCATTCACTCGGGACTTCATCTGTGCTCCTCTGCTGTGAGGTGTGAAACTAAAGCCAGGGTAGGATATAACCCAGGCCGTCAACTTCGATTTTTTTTTAAGGTGACCATTTGGCAGTGGTGTGAACAGTTTTGGAGCAAAAGATCTGCAACAGAGAACTGGTCAGGAGGTAAATGCACGCATCCCTCAAGGCTCTGGCTGGAGGGCTGCGGTTGGAAGGCAAAGGAGTGACTTGGTCAAGGTTATCTCAAAAAACGATACTGTTAACTGAGAAAAGCAGAATCCCACTCATTTATAGTTTAAGCACAGTCAAGACTTTTAGAAAGCCATGTATAAGCATTCAGTCAAGTCAGGTGTGTTCCCTATGATGTATAGGTAGGTGTGTTCCTACCTATGATGGAAGGCTGGCTTACCCAGGAGGATCACAAGTTCAAGGCCAGCCTAAGTGGCTTAGGGAGCCCCCGTCTCAAAACTAGTATTAAAAAAGAAAAGGGGTGGAGGCAGGTAGTTGACGGCTCAGTATGTGAAGATACTGACACCAAGCCTGACAGTTTGAATTTGATCCCTAGGACCCAAGTGGTACAAGAAAACCAACTGCTTGCTACAAGTTGTCCTATAACCTGTGTGCAAGCCTATATATGTATACATACACACACATACACACACACACACACACATACACACACACACACACACACACACAAATAAAATTTAAGCTTTTTAAAGAGAGAGAAAGGGGCAAGTAGGGAGAGATAGTTTGATAGTAGAGTGCTGGAATTAAAGGTGTGCGTCACCACAGCCCGGCTGAGAAGCAAATTTTTAAAGTGGTTATTACTGTGGTTTCTTGGGACTGGTAGTGCTCTACTAAAATTGATGGTGGACACATAAGTATCACTTTATAATGTTAAAATGTACACCTTGCTTTTAAATACTCCTTGGTATGCAGAGAACATAGGTTTATATATTTTAGACCGATTCCAAAATATAAGGCTTCCTCAACCTCAACCAAAAAATACAAGGATTTAGACTATACGAGCTGCTCTTCCTCAGAAAACACTCAAATTCACTACTCACAGAATTTAGTCCTATTGCTCTTAAGCAGCTGGCAAGGCTACATCTGTCCTTAGCATGGTTTGTGAACTGAGACAGGGAGGAGGCACTGAGTCTGGATACACAAACACACAGGAAAGCAGCAGGGCTAACCAAGAGCTACAGAGCTAGGGAGAGAATCCGCCAAAGGGAGCAGAGCCCACTTTTCTAGCTCCCAGGCTCAATTTCTCCAAGACGGGATGCTGGAGAAGAAAAGCAGGACCAGGTGAGGCTGCCCACTGCCATCTCTGCTTCCCCAAACCACAAGTCCATGTGCAGTGCATTGGGAAAATAGATGGGGCAGTAGGTAGCTTCACCCTATGACTCAAACAACTTGAGACCCAAGAAACAATCTGAAACCTCTCCAGACTCCAGAGATAGTTCTATTTTGAACTGTTTTCTGCCAGACTCTGGGAAAATGCTATTTGCATATTATTCACACATAGGTGAACCAAAAGCATTTGTTTGTTCAGAGATATCCACCACCACCCCCAATCTTCATTATAGTGGCCAACCTTCCGAAAGCATTCAGCTGACCGTCAGTCCTTACCCACTCCTGCTGACCAGTAAGGAGCTAACGCCGACTCCAGCAGCAAACATCTACGGCTGAGTGGCTTAGCCAGCAGTGCCGACGGCCATTTCAGCGTATGTGCATTTTCACTTTTATAACGAAAACAGAAGCACTCTGTGCCCCTCGCCTCGCTGGAGTACTTTGGAAATCTCACCGCTTGACCTCTGGCGTAGAAAGCCATTGTGGGAAATGCGAATTTTGACTAACAGTCTATTGTTTTAAATGCGTGCCAATGTAAAATGGATGAGTTATGAGTCTCAAATGATTATTTTATAATGGCTACTCGGTCTGTTGTTATTCCTATCCACAACACGCCACGGGATAGAGAAAAATAGGCACGACAGCTGCTCCTTTTGAAGCGCCCATAACACAGTTCTAGCAACCTTAAGTGAAGCACCCCGATATTCAGGGTGGGTCCTGCTAGGCGAAGAATGCTGAGGACAAGAATGTCGTTCTTCGTGGCTTCACTATAAAGTTTTCCACAATAACGACACTACTCAGCACAGAACTTGCACAAACACTGCTTATCTGCCGTGTGTTCTGAGGGCTTCACAGTCTAGAAAAGAACAACCCAGAGATTTGCCTCCAGAGGTCAACATGTTCATAAAGAGAGGGCCTAGCTTATATAGGTAGATATGTAAAGGTGTATATATATATAGGTGTATATATATGTAGATATATATAAGTACTTCTAGTTCAAATTTCAAGGTGCTCATGGAACACATTTCAGAAATAGGAAAGGACAGGTAATCGACATAGTTTAGAAATAGAATAGAGAATAGTTTCTCCCTCCCTCTAGTCCCCTTCTCTCAGTTACCGGAGAGCAAACACTGTAGCCAGTTTCACATACATGAAGTAGATAGAAGTTAATCTGTGCATGAGTGTTTATCTTTCTAATGTAAACGATAGTAGTGCATATTGTTTCTGTTCTCTGTGTGTGTGTAAGATGAGGTTTCTCCATGCAGTTCAGGATAGCTGTAAACTCTTCATTTAAAAAATTTTTTTAAAAATCATTCAAAAATTTTTTCTTTGCCCATCCTTCCTTTCTTCCTCCCTCTCTTCTTTCCTTCCTTCCTTCCTTCCTTCCTTCCTTCCTTCCTTCCCTCCTTCTTTCCTTCCATCCTTCCTCACCCCCTTCCCCCAGTCTCCTTGCGTTGACCAAGCTAATCTATTGGAAGCCCCAGGGCTCCAATGTCTTCTGGCCTCTTCCTCTGCACGAGCTGAGACTATAGACGTGTCTGCACCAGGCTGTTTCTGGACTTCTCTCGCTCACTACTGTATCTTGCAGTCACTTGTCCACCAGCACGAAAGGAGCGGCTTTAGTCTTCACGCCTACAGAACAGATCATAGTATGGATGCGCACGGTATAGAACATTTTATAAACGTTGCTTCTAGTTGGTTCCTAGGACAAGCCCTGCGACAACCATGACTTCTCATGTGCCCTACCTAGGAAGACTGTAGTGGAACTGCTGCTCCAGACATAGGTACGTTTTGTTGTTCTCTGTGCAGCCCTGGCTGTCCTGGAACTCGCTCTGTAGACCAGGCTGGCCTTGAACTCACAGAGGGTCTGGCTGTCTCTGCCTCTCAAATGAAAGGCGTGTGCCACCACTATCTGGCTATGTGTACTTTTCTCTTTAAGCTTTAGAAACATTTCCTTTAATGTGCATCAGTGTTTTGCTTGCATGTATGTATGTGCATCACATGCATGCCCAGTTCCTGGGGGACCTAGGAGTTGTAGATGGTTGTGAGCCACTGTGTAGGTGCTGGAGACTGCACCTCGGGCCTCTGCAGGAGCAGTGTTCTTAACCACTGAGCCGTCCCTCCAGCTCCATGGGCACATTTAAAATGTGATAGGTATTGCCAAACTGACTGTACAAGGTCCTGCCGTTAAGGGATATTTTACAATGCCTGTACCAATTATTGCGGTGGTCTTTTTAAAGTACTTAACCAGTGCCCTCCGCAGGAAAGTCACATCATAACGCCATCGCTGGCCACCTGCAGCACTTTGGTAGCCTACGTGTTAGCGAGAACAGCACACTGCATTTCTATGCTTGCCTTTTGAGGTTATAACCTACCCTCACGGGGATTAAGCTGTAGCTGGCTAAGCTTTTAAAAAACAAACCTGTAACTAGGGTTGCCTATTCCAGCCTTTTTCTTGATGCTAAAGGGCTGTCTCGCTCTGGCATTTCTGGTGGCGAGATAGTGAAACCGAGTAGAAGCCAAGATGAAGGCCAGTGGCCAGGCTTCCTCTTTAGATTGACGGAGAATTACGAGAAATAAATTACAGCCTTAAAAATTCGGTTACTGCAAACTTTAACGTGACTAGGTAGGAATTTGTCTTAACCACTTATAATTACATGAATAGTGTGCATGTAAAAAACATAAAATCAGTATCTAAAAGTCAAATAAAAAAAAACAACTTTCCTATCATTTGAGATGGGTACTATTGTCCCTTTATTTGAGCCCTTTTTCCCAAATAAATGCTACGTTTGGAACTGTTAGATTTTAGTAGATTCACAAAACCAGCTAGAAACATCTTTTCCCAGAATTCAGCCAGTTTAGGTCTTGTGTGGCCTGGTTAAAATCTTGGAGAATATTTCGTGAACTCAGAAGAGACAGATCAAATTCACTTGACACGTTTTGGACCCATGTAAAAATAGTCGCTCGGGTTTTAAAGCATAGAAAACTAGGGATTCTCTGCGCCTAAAAAACCTTTAGACCTGAAGCTACTTTTAGTTGGAACTAGAAGAGCACGCTAGCATAGCATTCCTCACTGCTGTAGGTTAGGCTCTTTGGTCCTCGGTGAGCTTTTTCACGTACGACGAGAGAGCCAGGGAATGGTAGGTTTGCGGTCGGTGGGGTGGCTATAAATAGAAGGTGATGTGTTCTATTGCCAGGAGGGTGCGTCACAGGGTCCCTCCCGCAGCTCAAGAACTCCGGGAAGCCACCTAGTAGCACTGCACCGCTCAAGCCGGCAGGGATTCCAGCCGAAGGGGCTGGAACAGCAGATGGCGTGGGGGCGAGTGGGGCTTGGATATCAAAGGGCGGGGGCAGGAGGGGTTCGGACAGCAGAGGGCGTGGGCAGGAGGGGTTTGGACGGCAGGGGGAGTGGGCAGGAGGGGCACGGGCTTTAGGGGGCGTGGGGAGGAGGGTCGGACAGCAGAGGGAGGGGCCCGGCAGGGTACAGACAGCAGGGAACGTGGGCAGGAGGGGCGCGGGCTGCACGGGACGTGGACAGGAGGGGCATGAGCTGCAGGAGGCTTGGGCAGGATGGGCACGGGCTGCAAGGGGTGTGGGCAGGAGGGGAACGGACCCCACAGACAGGAACCTCTTCTGAGTCATAAGCGAAGCACAGGCGACTCCACCCGGTCCCACGCTGCGGAGCAAAGGAGGAAGAACAATGATCTGTAGGTGGCGATGGGTACGGACGTCTGGGTTTCCAGCGCACCCCATTCACCGCCGAGCTGTTGGGTCCTGTGAAACCTACACTCTAAAAGCATCTGCTGGGCGAAAGAACTCCCTCTCTAGTCTAGACAGAAAAGCCGCCACACAGTGTGTGTGTGTGTGTGTGTGTGTGTGTGCGCGCGCGCGCGCGCGCGCGCGCGTGTGGAGTCGCTGTTGGAATTTCCACTGGCATTTTTGTAAATGGCCTGTTCTGGGATTCCCCCACCCAGGCGTCTGTCTGTTCCTGCCCTCCGTTCTCTCTGTCTCTCCGTGTGTCTGTCTGTCTCTCTTCGTCCCTCCCCCCACATACACAGTCTGTGGCTTTGCCCTGTGGGGCACTGTTTATTTTCCTCTCCCTCCTGCCTCCTCCTCCACCCTGCGGTTCTTTCTTTCTTCTGAATTTGTGGTCCCCTTGCCCTTTTCCACGTGCTGGCTTCATTTCTTTATCTCGTCACTTATTCTTATCTTTTCTTCTACCTTAAATCCTGAACTCAAGGATTACTGGAACAGCCCAAGAGTTCATAGCATTTTGCCTCAGCAAAGGATGCTGAATTCCACTTACAAGGACTACACTCAGGTCATGCCCTTGTAGCTGGGGAACTCACAGCCCTTTGAACTGTCTGGCTCGTTTGCTTAAGATAAGGGGCCCCGGGTTCCGGGAGGCTTTTTGTTTGTTCGGTGGGTTGGTTGGTTGGTTCTGAATTCTCAGGACAGAGTTGCACTGGATAGCCCTGGCTGTTCTGGAACTAACTCCTTAGACCAAGCTCCAACTCGGAGATCTGCCTGCCTCGGACTTCCGAGTACTGGGATTAAAGGCACTTACCACCACCGCCCCAGTAGAGGGCACATTTTCAAGTTAAGATTTTATAAGCTAGTTCGAGGCCAGCCTGGTCTACGAGAGCTAATTCCAGGACAGTCTCCAAAGCTACAGAGAAACCCTGTCTCGAAAAAGCAAACCAAAACAAACAAGTAAAAAGGATATTATAACCTTTGTTTGTTTATTTGGTTGGTAGGTTGGTAACCCTACCTGTATAACTCCCACTGTCTGTGGTGTGTGTGTGTGTGTGTGTGTGTGTGTGTGTGTGTGTGTGTGTGTGTGTGAGAGAGAGAGAGAGAGAGAGAGAGAGAGAGAGAGAGAGAGAACACTCCCATGTCATAAGTGCAGGTGTGGAGCTCAGAAAACAACCTCTGCAGTAGTCCTCACCTTCTACCTTGTTTGAACAGGTCTCTTTGGTGTTCACACCTGTGTACACGAGGTCATGTCAAGTTTCCCTGGGGCTTAGCAGAGCCTCATTGCTTTTTTCAGACCTTCCATGACTTGCCTGGGTTTATATTGTTTCTGGATTTGAACTCAGGCCTGCATGCCTATGCAACCTAGATAATTCTTTTAAATTCAGTTTATTCATTTTATGTGTGAATGTTTTGCCTGCATGTATGTATGTGTGACAGTTCGTGTTTGGTAGCCTCAGGGCCTTGTCTGGGGAGGGCATGGTTGATAGTTTAGGAGTGCAGGTGGAGGGGGAAGCAGGGTGGAGGGGCCCCATCCTCAGGTTGGTTCCCACAAAAATGAACCTGCCAGTTCCTTGCCTTTTCACCTCCCGAGCAGGCCACTCTTCTCTGCATGCTGCTATTTCAAGCAGACAGACCCTGTAGCATGAATTCTAATTGGTCTTAAGAATAGTTAATGCTGAAAGATCAGAGAAGTAGAGTAGGCAACCAGTAGAGTTCTTCCCCCAACCAATGCTCAGACTGAACGGGGAGATCCTGTCTCTAGGAATCCTTAGACTGACTGCTGCCTCTAGGAAACCTCAGCCTGCCTCTCACACTGCATCCTCAGACTGCATCTGAGCTCCTGTCTCCTCCCGCCTTATATTCCTCTCTCCACCCAGACATATCACTCCTGTCTCCTCCTCCCTAGTGCTGGGATTAAAGGCATGTGATCCCAGCTATTGAGATTAAAGGTGTGAGCCACCGCTGCTCAGTTTTGATTCTCTTTTAAATTGGATCAATGTCGTGTAGCTCAGGGTAGCGTTGAACCCACAGAGATCTGTTGAAGGCGGATCGAATTAATACAGGTCAATTGGTATAAGATAACGCCACTTCAATATAAAAAACACACTCACACAACCGAAGTTCCCGTGATGCCCAGAAACAGGAAACAGGAAGAAGGGGTTACCAGCGTCTGTGCACCCCAATTTATAGACATTTGCCTGAGGCCGTCCCGC
>NW_004949107.1:6656434-6664136 GCF_000317375.1 Microtus ochrogaster | reverse complement strand
ATTTACCTGTAATGTCTGGTTTCTGCCAGAGGTGGTGGAAGAGTCCACTTGAGTCCACGTGGAGGTCCGGTCTGAAACAACTCAAAACCGAAATCTATCGTTCTGGCTGAGGATTTATGAAGTTACCTTGAATCACACCAAGTCTGCCGCTGAGGTGGTCTGTGCAGGCAAGGGCAATGTAAGCCCCGGAGCACTAGCAGCGAGAGAGGGTGCCCGCTCGCGCTCGGGGTAGGGTGTGGGTTTGACGGGCACTGGCGGCTAATGTGCTGCCCGATACCGGACGCCGGAGCGCGCTGGGCCAGGGAGAGCGCAGGGAGTCGCAAGCAGAGTCGGCGGGTGCGGAATGCTTCCCTCAGGTGACCAATCTCGCTCGCAAAGGCTGCACTAGGTTCCCCCGTGCAGCGCTGTGGCTGAAACCGGGACCTGCGGGGCGGCTGAGGCCAGCCCCCGGGTCCTGGTGCGGGCGCGGGGAAAATCTGCCACAACGTTGGAGCGCCAAGTGAAGGCGGATCGAATTAATACAGGCCAATTGGTATAAGATAACGCCACTTTAATATAAAAAACACACTCACGCAACCGAAGTTCCCGCGATGCCCAGAAACAGGAAACAGGAAGAAGGGGTTACCAGCGTCTGTGCACCCCAATTTATAGACTTTTGCCCGAGGCCGTCCCGCCCCCAAAGGGCGGGCTCTCTCTACAATCTGTCTGCCTCTGTCTCCAGAGTGCTGGCATTGAAGGTGTGTGCCACCACCGCCTGGCCTCTATGGCTAGCTAGTGGTTTAGCTCTGCACTCTGATCTTAAGACAAGCTTTATTTGTTAGATTACAAACAAAATATTACTAAAGATTCTCTTATTTTAAAAACTTGGCATTGAGTCGTCAGTGGTAGAGCATTTGCCTAGCATGTGTGGAAACCCCTGGTTTGATTCCCAGCACCATCTAAGGAAAGAAAACTAGACAAGGGTTTGGGTCCTGTTGCATCTCTCACTGGCCTTGTGCTCTGTGAGCAGGACCAAGGGCGAGAGTGTTGCTCAGTGGTAGAGTTTGGACAAAGACGCTTTTAGTTGCTACTTTGAACCTGGGTTTCTCAGTCTTATGAAGATCAAATGAACGTGTTAAAGCTCCTCACAAAGTGACTAGCATAGAGTAAAATTCGGCAAATAACCATTATTATCTTAGAGCCCCAGCTATAGTGTCTGAGAATCTGACCTTTGGGCTTCCAAGTCTTTACACTTTCCTGGAGGGCATGAGGTTGGCTTACAGGAATCAATATAGATTTCCAAGTGTACACATTTTACAACAGTGCATATCAGAGATAGCTGGGGGGGGGGGAGCTGGAGAGATGGCCCAGCGGGTAAGAGAGCTTGTTTCTCTAGCAGGGGACCCAGCTGCACTTCGAAGCAGCCACATGGGAGCTCACAACCTCCACAAATCCAGTTCCAGGAACTTCATTGTTCTCTTCTAACTTTGCCGAGTACCAGGCATACAGGTGGCACACATGCATTTGTGTGGGCAAGACACTCATACACATTAAATAAATTTTTAAAAATAATAACAATAAAAAAGTAATAGCCTCTGGACTTGAGATCTGAGAAACCCCAGAGAGGCCCGGTGGGATGGGTCAGTGGGTAATGGTGCTTGTCACTAAGTCTGAGGACCCGAGTTCAATCCCCAGAACCCACATGGCAGAAGGAGAACAGGTTTTGGCAAGTTTTCCGTCTAAGCTGCATCCATCTTCTGGTGTAAGATACCAGTCTTCCTGGCTCTCCAAGAGGCTAGAGCTAATGGGCCAAGCAGTGTTTAAAAGAATACAGTTTCCTTATTTCGGGTAAAGCTAGCCGGGAGCCAGGGGGCGGGAAGCAGCCCCGCCGCTCCTACTACAGGGCTAGACCTACACCACCAAGATTCTTGTGACTCTGGCTTGCAGATGGGCTGTCTAAGACTTCTCAGCCTTCAGCGTCTTGTGAGCCAGTCCTATGTAATAAATCTCATTGAGCTGTCTAGCTTTCCTTCTCTGGAGGAATGAGACCAGTGCAAGTCCAGATCTTTCTGTGTCCCCATCTCATTCACCTGTAAAACTGGAATATGTTCTCGACACAGTAGCCGAAGTAAGCCGACGAAAAGAATATCTCCCCGGAGAATTCAGTGTCGCACTCAGAAGGTGCTAACTCCTGGAGAGAAAATAAAGCACTCCGAAAGGGGATCAAGGTGTGCCGCTTCTGGGACGGTGGTGCTGCCAGGAAGACTCGGGCCCCACGGACTAGAACCATCAGACGTACTCCAAGCAAAGACACAGCGAAGTCATGGAACCCAAGGAAAAGAGAACGTCTGCATGATTGCCAGTGAAGTGGCTACACTGTGACGAGGACATAGAGCCGCGCACGGCTAACCTTGGGTTGGGTGACCCGAGGGTCCATGAAGCACCATTTCACGAAGCACATGCGTGCCCAGGAAGAGAGGTGAGCCTGTGGTTGGCTGGCAGTTAGGACAACATTTAGACATATAGTTGATACGTTTATATTATAGTTGAAGGGAAAAGGCAAAAATCACAGGAAAGACTTAAAATTAGCATTATCTTCCACTTGAAACCTTTCAATGACTTCTTGTCTTTGTTTCTGGCGAAGCCACAGCCCTCACAGCAAGGGCTGCCCTGCCTGCCCTCCCTCTTCTCTCTTTGTGCTATCCCAGCATCCTTTCCTTGCCTTTCCCTCTCCGTAACCACAGCACCTTGTGCCCTGGGCCTGGCCTCTCTGCATTGGCCATTGGCTCCATCCCCATTGTCCAGGGCCCTCTCAATCCTCTGTGCAGGCATCCTTCTCGGGTGACTGTGCAGGAATGTCCCTGAATTCCTATTCTCTCTCTTTTCATTTGCTTCTCTTCACCCTAAAGTTATTTTCTCTCTGCCCCTGGGGGGGGCATAAGTTTGGAGGGGGACACAGAGATTTTTGGTCTGTTTGGGTCACTGCTCCATCCTGAACCCAGAATTGGCCTATATTGAACAAACGTTCAATAAATAGTTGACTGACTAGAAGTAGACAAATATACGTCTAAATGTTGTCTTAACAGGCCCTCTGGACACATAGATTCCTTTGTGCCCTACTATAAAAGACCTAGCAAGTGGTGGTTGTGGCTGATGACCCAGCGCACTGTGGCTGGGTTTTTTTTTTTTTTGTTATACTGTTAAGCTACACCTGCAGCTGAGCTGTTAAATGGTGGGAGCAATACAGTCTGGATAGGTGGCAGGTCCCCTGGTGGGGAACGGTAATTGTTCAGCAAGGATACAGGCAAACACTGGAGAGTGAAGGCAGCTGGGGTGGTGATGCATAGTGAGGTCTCAGCACTCAGCAGGCAAGGGCATCTCAAGTTGAAGGCCAGTCGGGGTATATAGTGAGATGTGGTCTCAAAAAAGCTTAATATAGCTCAATGGAATACTTGCCTAACACACATAAGTACAGGCCCTGGGTTTGATCCAGCACAAGAAGAAGAAAGACAGACAGACAAGCAGGTAGCCAGGCACTGTGAGGCCAGGATCATTTTAGATTCCATTTGTAAGAGAGGCTGACGAAGCCTGCCACGCAAGGTTGTTGGAAGGAACAGGCAACTTGGAGCATGGAATGTGCTCATTAAATGGAGACTATTAGATAACCAGCCACTGCCCCGTCCAGTATAACCACACCTTGCTGACAGATGAGTCTGCTACCCATCAGAAAGCCCAAGGCCACTCAGCTACCTTACCTGTGATGTCACAGATTCTTAAAACATGTAAGGCTATGCCAAGATCTACTCGGGCATCTCCCATGGTTCGTCTCCAACCTTGTCCACAAGCATCAATGATGTTAGACATAAAACATTGGAAGAACACGAGTGTTGCCTTTCAAAACAGATTAGGCAGATGTGTAAAACCAACATCAAAAGAATTCCCAAGTCCCCAGAGACTAGGTCCACGCTGTTCTCACCCCACAACTCAACAAGGGAGTGGGGCTGTGTTTTCTCTGGCAGGGGATCTTTTCCAGGAGAGAAACCGGTCAGATCAACCTATCTTTTCCTCTGAACATTTTCCTTTTCCTCTCCCACAGGTTCCCCTCCAGTTTCTACTATTTCTCAGCTCCCCTGTTATTTAGTTCCATTCCTGCTTACTCCTCACCCCCCCCCCATCTTTTCCTCACAGACTTAGACTTTGGTGATTGGGTGACTTTCTTCTTCACCTGCCTTCCTGGAAATCCTTCCAGGTGTGACTCTCAGGCCCCAACCACCTTTTCCATCCTCTAGAACATTTCTGGTCTTAAACTGCAGCCCCAGAGCCAGAGAGATGCCTGAGAGGTTAAGAGCACTGGATGCTCTTCCAGAGGACCTGGGTTTGATTCCCGGCCCTCATATGACAGCTTAAGGCCTTCTTTAGCTCCAGTCCCAAGGGATCTGAAAGACCCTCTCGTAACCTCTGCAGACACCACACACACACACACACACACACACACACACACACACACACACGTGGTGCACAAACATACATGTAGGCAGATATGCACCAAGTGCATGCCAGGTGCCATGGATCCCCTAGAACTGGAGTTACAGATAGTTGTGAGCTGCCATGTGGGTGCTGGGAACTGAAGCCAGCCCCTCTAGAGGAGCATCTTGTATTCTTAACCATTGAACCATTTCCCTAGCCCTGGAAATGGCATTTTTAAAGACTTAAGAGAAACTGAAATGCTTGGAAAACCAAGGTTTTGTATGAGCTGCTGTGTCCGTACAGCAGTTGAGGCCGAGAGTTCTGAACGGGGAACCCAGGAGAGCCCCTGACCTCAGGCATTCATTCTGAGGTCTGTAGGAGGATCCTGGACTTGTGGAGTGACCCCTCAGATCTCCAAGTCATGGTACTTGCTCCCACCCCTTGGCCAACATAGCGCATTAGGGAAAACCAGACCCGAGCCTTCTTTTTCCCACTTGCCAGCCAGCTGCCAGAACCTCGGCTTCTCGTTCTCAGAGCCATGCGGGAGGGAGGGACCATAACCAGTTCTTGCATTATTATTTCTCCCCTTTTCTCCAGCTTCTAGCTGGACTATGGAGAGGATCCCAGGAGCCTCAAAGGCCGCTCCTGCAGGACAGGTTCACCCTTGAGGAGCACGACACCCAGGCAAGGAGGAAGCTTTGACTTGTTTCGCTTTATCTGCCTTTGGTTGGCATAAACACTTCTGAAAAACGGGCTGCAGCTGCAGCCTTCGCTTCGGTTCCCTTTAACGAGGGTTTATAAAACGACTCGCTATGCAGAACACATGTTCTAAGTATAGAATTACTTGGTGGATTGAAACAGTGTGGCGGGATGTCAGACACATGCTCGAAATATTCCTAAAATACATAATTATGTCATGGGCCCATCGGGTACATAATGCATATTTGGACGTCCCATTTAATGGCTGCTTACCTAGGGGACGGGAACCTCTCTCGCCTCCCGGGCTAAACTGCAGATTTTTAGAAACCATCCAACCACATATTTACTTAGTTCATTCTGCTCTCTTGGGTGATGGAACCTTTGCCAAAGACAGGGCTTCACATGTAAAACAAGACAATCAAATGCATGAGGTGGCGGTGGCTGCCCATGTAAAGAGAAGGGCTTCATCGCTCATGATTCAGAGATAAACATCCCATGGTTGGGCACAACCCCAAAGCTTTAAAACGAACCCACAGCGTAATCACTGAACCTATGTTCCCGTTCCAACATCTCCTTATAGCCTCCTAGGGAAAAGAAAAGAAAAGCATATCAATGTGGAGGTTTTAAGAGAACCACAGGGGGATAAGGCTGGATGTCTTCACCTCTATAGCCCAGCGAGTCCAGGAGGAACTTGCTCAACCTCCTGGAAAGCCCGGTTTCTCCTCCCTCCATGGCACCCATCTCAGAAAACCACACCATCCTCACATCCTGAACACCTTCCTCACTCTGCCGCGTCCAATTGGGAGCTATTTGGACACATCACATCTTTTTTGTTAAAGATTTATTTATTTTTATTTCATGTGCATTGGTGTTTAGTCTGCATGTACGTCTATGTGAGGGTACCAGTCCCCTGGAACTGGAGTTTAAGACCCTTGTGAACAGCCATGTGGGTGCTGGGAATTGAACCCGGATCCTCTGGAAGAGCAGCCAGTGCTTTGAGTTCTGAGCTAGCCACCATCTCCAGCCCCCTTGGACATACCATTTAGAGTACTGTAAGAGTACTGACCTTATAAAGTTGATAAAATAGGTCATAAATGCCAAGTGACTAGTACCTAGCCAAGTCCACAGCCAGATCTGTGTTTTGTGTCCTCTGATCAGCTCCAGATTAAATATCTTTAGAAATCTGCTCACTTTTTAGGGCAGGCATGGTGGCAAAGGCCTATTATCCCAGCACACCAGAGGTGGAAGCAAGAAGATTGTTGTGGGCTCAGGCTAGCCAAGGCTGCACAGTGAAACACTGTCTCATGAGCAAGAAGAGAAAATAAATCCCTTCTGTTCTTCCCAGTGCAGCCACAAATCCCCCAGTTCAAGCAGTTGCTGGATTCTCCCGCTACCCTGATCTCCTAGTGCTGACCTTTTCTGGTCCCTAGCCCCCATTGTGAACCTTCTAAACTACGTTTTATTTTATTTTTACCAAACCCAGGCGTGGTGCTCCTACACCCGCAGGTCTTCCGTTACCCCACCCACGGTTCAAAGGTAAAGCTCAGCTTATAGAAATGGCTTCCAAGGCCCTTGTGCTTGGTCCCTGACTCTCATTCCACTTGTCTGGGTCCTGGAGGTTGTACTGAACTAAGCCTGACTTTAACAGTCACAGATCAAAGGTGCTCATTCGCTGAGGCACCAGGCTGCCTGGTCACCTCCACTTCTGGAAACAAGCAGCATTGAGACAGTTGGAGAAGCATGCTCTCTGTCCCCACCCCTATGCAAAGCCTAGAGTTTGCTTCATTCTCCTGGCCTCTTTGAACAGCCTCCGGAGGAGATGCTTTTGGTGGGCACCAGGCTTCTCAGGACCGATTATGGAACAGTGAGAGCTAGGTTTTAGCTTCTTCTCCAGGCATTCTGGAAGCTTAGTCATGCCTTCTGCCAGCGTAGGCACCACGAGCGAGACCGCAAACGGAAGCCCCTTGCTCACCTTCCTTTCCACCTCTGCCTCTGACCAAGGCAAGGCGCTCTCCTGGCTGTAGGTAAGCCAGTCTCTACTTCTAGTAGATTAAACTGCTGGAGGGCTGGGATGGCTGTTCTTGGGTGTCAGCGTGACCACATCTGCAATGAACTAAGACCCAAGTAGCTGAGCACACCTGTGAGGGATTTTTTTTTTCCTTAATTAAATCATTTGAAGTGGCATGACCCACTTTTAATCCAGAGCTTTTGAAGTGGGAAAATCTGGTGGCAGCCGATACAAGGACATGAAAGAAGGATGCGTTCTCTCTTTGCCTGCTTGTTCTTGTTCTCTCTGGCGAGTCCATTCCTTCTCTGGCATTAGAGCCTACTTCTTTGGGATTTCCGTGTATGCTGAAGACCAGCTGAGACATCCAGCCTGGTGGACTGAACAACTATTCCTGGGCCTCCCATTGGTAGACAACCATTGTTGGGCTAGCTGGACCACAGCCTGTAAGCCATTCTAATAAATGAATGCATATGTATATATTATAATATATAATAAATGAATGAATGTATATGTGTGTTTTGTTTTGTTTTATTTTCGAGACAGGGTTTC
>NW_004949107.1:6652607-6656334 GCF_000317375.1 Microtus ochrogaster | reverse complement strand
TGTAGACCAGGCTGGCCTCGAACTCACAGAGATCCACCTGCCTCTGCCTCCTGAGTGCTGGGATTAAAGGCGTGTGCCACCACCGCCCGGCTGTATATGTATGTATATTCATTCTGTAAGTTCTATTTCTCTAGAGATCCCTAATTCAGGGACAAGGTTACAGATCAGCAATACTGTATATGTGTGACATGCAAAAGGCCCTGGGTTCAATTGCCAGTATCAGAAGAAGAAAAAAATAAGACAAATTCCTGTGTTGGTTAAAGTACTTCTTCATTGTGTGGCCTGTCCCAGATCTGTGCTTCAGAGGTTGAGGGAGATTCCTCTAATCCATGGGCATGGGAGGGCTTCTCACCTTCTAGTCCTGAGTATTCTTTTTTTTTTCAATTTTTTATGTTTTTTTTTACATACTAATTCCAATTTTCCCTCTCTCTCCTCCCGCTGCCCCCACCTTCCACTCATTTGCCCCCCCCATCTGCTCCTCAGAGAGGGTAAGGCCTCCCATGGGGAGTCAACGAACTGAGGCAGGACCAAGGCCTCCTCTTTGTGTCTAGGCTGAGCTAGGTTTCTCTTCATAGGAAATGGGCTCCAAAAAAAACAGATCATTCATTAGGGATTGCTCTTGGTCCCACTGCCATCGGCCCGCAAACTGCCCAAGCCACCCACTGTCACCTGCTTTTGCAGACTGGGAAGCTAGACCGGTCTAATGCAAATTCTCTGGTTGTCTGTCTGGAGTCAGTGAGCTCCCACTAGTTCAGTTCAGCTGCTTCTGTGGGTTTCCTCATGATGATCTCGATCCCCGGCAGAAATGAAGACATCCTAAAGAGATCCTTGTGTCTCTCAGTCTATTAAACTGGGGAAACCGTGGGCTCCAGAGAAGTGGGAATTTCATCAGGAATCTCATGCTGGGCGAAGGAAAGGGTACCAGCCTGAGAAAGAACTTGTTCCTCAGGAAGGAATTTCAAACGGTTCTAAACAACTTGTCAAATCACCTTGCAGGATGAGATAGAAACGCAAGCAATTGTGGTTACTGGTAGGTGTGTGTAGCCTTGGCCTTCTACTTAAATTTTAATCTTGCTTTCAGCCCCTGAAGACAGACTCTGAACTCTGTCCCTTTTCCTAATGCGACCACACTAAATAGATTTTTCCCCTATCCTTTCTAGTATTCATTTGGTTCTTTTCATTGGGTTATTGAGACAGTTTGTAACACCCCAAGTTCGATATATCTTGTTTTGCAACTGTTGATTAAGCCACACCTGGTTATGTCCTGAGTTTGTGGGGGAATGTTGCCTGACTCCTCAAAAAACACCACCTCCCAGGAGCACAAGGTTGCCCGGCACATGGATCTTCCCTAGCTAACCCTGCAACGGACTGGAGTTCCTATCTGCAGCGTCAAAGCCAGCCCAAAGGACCTGGGCGATGGAGACACTGGTCACTATTTGACAACTTGCTTTACTTTCTTTTCCCAGACTTTAAGGCTGGCAGTTTACCATCCGAGAGCCATGTCAGCCTGGAAATATGCAGAGGTGCAAGGACGCACATTTGGAATGCGCACAGGTCTAGATGCAGATAAAGAATTATCTAGGCTTAGGAAGGGAAATGTTTTGATTAACACTGGCATTTGGCAGGGACCTCACTTGGTGACCTGGTTCAGGCAGCGACTATTTGTTTATTCAATACAATAAGACCAAGTCATTAAAGTCCCCATTGCTGGTAATTGTCTCAGAAATTGCATTTCTTGGCCCTCACGATTAGTTGGATACAAAGCAGGGAGATACTTGGGTTAATAACCTTGAGGTTTTATGGCTCGATCAATATTTTGGTGGCTGCAGGCTGCTTTGCTGTTGTAAATTGTGAGTACAGCGCTTGTGGAGTGTATAAATATTTAGCCAGCCATTGAAGCATCAATTAACAGAATCATTTCTTTAATTTAGAAGACACCACTGGCAGCGTGTTGCTGTGAGGTGCTTACGCTAGTTCCTTCCATAGCTGGAAAGCTGGAACGCCGCTGTGCTCTGCGGCTTATTACTCTGCCACCTCCCAGATCCTCACTGCAAATATTTCTTGTAGATTAATCGCCTCCAGACAGAGCTGCAGAGCGGAGGCTCTTGCCACAGATGGCTTTGACCTGATTTTAACTTTATAACCATGCTTCTTTATCTGCTGAAGATTTGCAGTATTTTATGCCAGTGCTTGCTAATCTAACAGATGTACCTGGAGTCAAAGCTGAGATTGATTGCTCCATCCTTCTTAGAGTGGGATACTGTTAAAAAGAGAAAACCCTTCATAGTCAGAGCCTGCCACTATGATCCTCAAATACCAAAGCACTGAGCTCAGTGATGCTTTCTTTGAACTGGATCTTCTTCCTTCCTTCCTTCCTTCCTTCCTTCCTTCCTTCCTTCCTTCCTTTCTTTCTTCCTCCTCCTCCTCCTCCTCCTCCTCCTCCTCCTCCTCCTCCTCCTCTTTCTTCTCCTCTTCCTTTAAAATTTTATTTTGGAGTCAAGCATGGTGGTGCATGCCTTTAATCCCAGAACTGAGGAGGCAGAGATCTCTCTGAGTTTGAGGCCAGCCTGGTCTACACAGTGAGTTCTAGGTTAGCTGCAGAGTGCAACCCCCTAAAAAACCCACAATGTTTTGGGGGCCAGGGAGATAACTAGCGGTTAAAGTGCTTGCTGTGCAAGCTTGAGAACCAGAGCTTGAGTCCCTAGATCCCAGATAAATGCCAGTTGGCCAGGGACGTCCACCTGTAACTGAAGTCTTGGAGTCCCCAAAGTAGGCTGGCTAGCATGATTAGTCATATTGGCAAACTCTGGGTTTGATTGAGAGACTCTGCAGCAATGAATAAAGTGTAAGAACACTCAAGGGATATTCCCTACACAACCATGGGCACCAAACACACTTGCATGAGCATGCCTATCTACAAGCAAAATGTATGCACGCATACATACTATACACATAAAAATGGAAACTGACTTCAGACTTTTGAGACATGGTCTAAGGTATATTGGGTTGGCCTTGAGCTCTTGAATCTTCTGCTTTCCTTTCTAAGTGCTGGGATTTAAGGGGAGTGTAGTAACACACCTGGTTTTCAACTGGTTGTTCTTCTAAATCAAAGTTTCCCAAACTGTGGTCCTGGGAATATGTTTCTCTGGGTTGCTAAAAAGATCTTACTTTGTTTCTGTTTGGAAAGTCAAATTTGAAAAAAAATATTAAAAAGGGAGAAGAAAGAGAAGGAGGAGGAGTTGTGTCGTTTAGTTACCAGTTTCTTTGAGCCAAAAGACATCTTGAGGATGAAGGAGTGTGCACTTTGTCCTATAGTTTTAAACTTGAACTATAAGGAGGATTTTAACTCTTTATCTTCACCCTAGAAAGGAGGTGTCTTAATGCAATTTGTTTTAATACATAATTGGGTATTTCTTAGTATTGCCACTTGGTGTTTAAACCATCGCAAATAGGAAATATAAGCTGGGTGCTAAATTATCAAAGCAAGTGTGGTGTTTCATGCCTGTTAATCCAACTGCTTGAGAAGCTTGGGCTACAGGATTGATTGTTTTGGTTTTTTTTTTTTTTTGTAGCCCTGACTCTCTTAGAACTCTTTAGACCAGGCTGGCCTTGAACTCAGAGTTCTCTACTGATGGAGGAAGGTCATTGGTTAATTAAATAAAGAAGCTGCTTGCCCTGATAGGTTAAAACAGGAGGGAGGAGTAAACAGAGCAGAATGCTGGGAGGA
>NW_004949107.1:6642318-6649542 GCF_000317375.1 Microtus ochrogaster | reverse complement strand
GTGATTAAATGAACACAGTGTCCGTGTAATTATTTCGGGTAGAGCTAGCCATGTGGGCGGCCGGGTGCCGGGACGCAGCCCGCCGCTCCTATTTCTACACTCTACCACTGCCTCCAAAGTTCTTGGATTAAAGGTGTGCTCCACCACTGCCCCACTAATGCCCAGCTTTTAAAAATCAGATCCCTGTGCTCATAATGCCAATACTTCACTGACTGGGTTATATTCCAGAATACCCAACCCTGAGATGTAGTATTGCTATGTGGCCCAGGCTAGCCCAAAAATTCAACCACCCAACCTAAACCAGGCATGGCATTACACACTTGTAATCCCAGTGCTGGGAAGGTAGAGACTGTCTAAAGAAACAAACAACAAAATCAGGTTTCTGGAGCCTGAGGAGAAACACACAAGGTTGTCATCTTGCCAATACATACCCAAGCACACAGTACATGAACACTGGCACACACACACATTCACCCACATACATACACAAAATAGAGAAAATAAATGATTTCCCCTTTGGATCATGTATACCAAAATACACACAGACAAAACCACATGCTGTCTAGGATGTCCTTTAAAACACCACAGCATCCATGAGCAGTCCCTGGTCAGAGGACAGGGACTCTGCCTTTTTCAGCTTAGAATACAGTCTCAGTCTATTGCCCAGACTCCTTTCCAAATGCTGGGATTAAGTTATCCTCCAGCTTAAGCCTCCCAAGTAACAGGAACTGTGGACAAACAGTCCACACCCAGACTAGGGATCTGTCTTTTCAGCTCCAAAGGATGAAGAGATGCTGTTCCTAGAAGTCATTGGAAGACTCATACAACCATTACCATTGCTCTACCACATCTAGCTGCAAGAGAGTCTAGACAATATAGTCTCTATTCCAGATCTTGTCCTAGTTGAAGCTTAGTTGAATCTGTGTCTTAGTTAGGAAAACATTTAATTGGGACTGGCTTACAGTTCAGAGATTTAGTCCATTATCATCATGGTGGGGAGGCAGACAGGATGCTGGAGAAGAAATTGAGAGTCCTATATCTTGATCTGCAGACGACAGGGAGAGACTGTGTCACACTAGGCCTAGCTTGAATATATAAGACCTCAAAGCCCACCTCTACAGTGATACACTTCCTCCAACAAGGTCTCACCTCCTAATAGTGCCACTTCCTATGTATGGGCTAAGCATTCAAATACATAAGTCTATGGGGGCCATTCCTATTCAAACCACCACAATCTGCTATCTTTCTATCATCTATCTATCTATCTATCTATCTATCTATCTATCTATCTATCATCTATCTAACTATCTATCATATGTCTATTTATCTATTATCTATCTATCATCTACCTATCTATTATATATCTATTTATCTATCATCTATCTATCTATCTATCTATCTATCTATCTATCTATCTATCTATCTATCTATCGTCTATCTACCACTTAGCTCTCATCTACCTACCTACTGATCACCTTGAGATAACGCCAAGAGATCAAGGCTAGTCCTGCAGAGAACAAATTGCCCAGTCTTCAATGGAGAGCTCATTGGCTTTAATGTAATGGTGTAGAATAATAAACCACAGTTTTCTGATATTTCAAGTATCAATGGGGCTTTCTTACACTGGGGAACATCTATTATATTGGCACTCATTGATAAATGAGATTAATATTTTAGAACATACTGTACAGACATTTATACTCTTGTTCAAGGTAATGTACCTATACAACTCATTTAACAATGTACTGCAAATTTCTAGTCCTTGAAAATTATTATTACCAACTGCTTAAGATAATAAGAAAATGTAAGTTAGTAGTTAATCAACTATTATAATCAAACATGTATGGTATGTTTTCAAGGTCAAACAGAGATATATTTTAGATAGGTCATCTTCAAACACTTCAGAGAGCTACAGAATATGGTATTTAAGATGTTTTAATAACATATAGGCTCTTTTTTTCATGACATTGAAACATGTCTGCTCCTGGCAGCACCAATGTACTTCAGAGAAGACAATGGGTTTTGAAGAAACTCCACATGGAGTTTACTTTCTTTGTGGCAAACGTAAACCACAGGGCAAGAAAATGCCCTTGCCTCCACTGCTGACATTATGCTGTCCTAATGGGACAAGCAGGACACAAAAGAAAGTGACTGCCAAACATTGTCAAGACAAGGAGAGACAGCCCTTCAGAATATCCTGCTTCACAGAAAAGTCTGTCAGATATGCTAGACCTCTAGGCCAAAGATGGATGCCCCAGCATTGCAGAGGAACTTTGGGTGACTGTCCAGGAAGCCAGCTGTTTCTGTCATTTCTCACACTTTTTGGAAGTCACTTGTTTGCACTTCCTACTTACTCGGTTAATATTATTTTCTCCTTGGTCTCTGAGAGAATTAAAGATTAGACAGTTATGTTTATTTTCCTTGTTTACCAGACCCAGAAAGCAAATTATGATAGAAAGTAAATTAAGAACAAGACTTTGGACTCACCCAGGTAAGATAAATATGGAATATTTTATCTGAATATGTCAAATGCAAATTGACTAGATATTGTTGGTGTATTTATTGCCTTTATATATTATACTTATTGTGTTTATTGTATATAGTTTTTCTTATATTAGTTATAGCCTTATTTTTTAGACAAAAAGAAGAAATACAGTGGTATAGGATTTGTATTTTAATAAATAAAGCTTGCCTGAAGACCAAAGTACAAAACAACCACACAAGCCAGGCAGCGATTGTACACACCTTTAATCCAACACCCACACTAGTTAGCCATAGAGTCTTGAAGATGGTGGTATGCACCTTTAATCCCAGCACTAGGGAGGAATATAAGGTAGGATGAGACAGGAACTTGCTCTCTTTCAGTCTGAAGATTTCATAGAGGTAAGAGCTTTCTATTGTCTTGGTTACTTCTCTGATACTCAGGTTGAACCCCAATATCTGTCTCTGGGTTTTTATTATTCATGTTACACACATAGATCTCTGTGAGTTCGAGGCCATCCTGGGCTACACTAGATTGATCCAGCCTCAAAGAGAAACAGCACCAGGCATAGTGGCTCACACACCTTTAATTCCAGTACTTGGCAGTCACAACCCTTTAATCTCAGCAGTAGCAAGATGGAGACAGGAGTGATAATGTTGGGTGGAGAGAAGAATGGTGTGGGACAATTGTCTATATTCTGCCAATTATGTTTTAAGTAAATGCTGGTTTTCCAGTAGCCAGGCAGGAAGTATAGGCAGGACAACCAGACAGGAGGTAGAGGTGGGTCAATGAGAACAGGAGAATTCTGGGAAGGAGAAAGCCCATTCCTCTGCAGTCCTACCCAGACATCAAAGAAGCAAGATGTGACTGCCCCGCTGAAAAAGGTACTGAGCCATGTGGCTAACATAGATAAGAATAATGGGCTAATGTAAGTTATAAGAGTTAATAAGAAGCCTGAGCTAATGGGCCAATCAGTTTATGATTAATGTAGACCTCTGTGTGATTTCTTTGGGACTTAATGACTGTAAAAACCATGCAGGACAGAAACCTCAGTCAACAGAGGAGTATAAGGTGGGAGGAGATAGGAGCTCAGATACAATCTGAGGATTCAGCCAGAGATGCAGTCTGAGGAGTCAGTCTAAGCATGCAGTCTGAGGTTTCATAAAAACCTCAGTCTGTGTGAGGATTCATGGAGATAGGATCACCCCATTTGGCCTGAGCATTGGTAGAGGTAAGAAGTCTCTAGTGGCTTCTTTTTTTCTGATTTTCAGCATTATCCCCTGTATCTGACTCTGTGTTTTTATTACTAAGGCCAACTAGAATATGTGCTCTAGACTTCTAGCATGTGAAGACTGAATAAAGAACTCAGTGATAAACCAGAAAATGGACGGGATGAGAAAGCCTAACCAGGTGGACAGGAATCATGTGGATAGACACATCTGTCTTTATCCTAAGCTCTGTCTGGCAGGGACCTCGAGGAAGCTAAGTCTGAGTTAAAGATGAAACAGTGGCACTTTCTTGGGAGGTGAAAGCCTAGGACAGAGAGGGGAGGACACTGGAAAGTGACACAAGGAAGGTTAAGTGTCATTACTCTGGTGACTGTGTCACAAGGAGGTGCGGGACCATAACACACACAGGATGTTTCTAGAGAATTTTCAAGGAAACCCATGCCCCAGAATTTTGTTTTAAATTTGAGACAAGTCCTACTTTATAGCCCAGGCTGACCTCAAATTCTTGTTAACTTTCCTGCCTCAGCTTCCAAGTGCCGGGATTATAGATATGACCTATTATGTCTAGTTTCTCAGAACTTCTAAAGAGAGGGAAGAAGTAATTAATCTGCCTATCTTCTCCCTTTTTGAAATGCTCACTGGTCATGTTTCACTGCTTAGAAACCAACTCTCTTGTACTTTCAGAGGCTTCCACACTGCCCCTGAATCGTCATTCCTGGAGTGAGGCATTTATCCGAGCTAGAAGCAGACGTGCCAGGAAAGGAAGGACACAGCAAAAACGATTGAGAAAGGGTTTGTATAGACAGAAGCTTCTGTCCCACCCAGTTCTACAACCATTCAGTCCCAAAGAAACACACAGAGGCTTATATTAATTATAAACTTTTGGCTTATTAGCTTAGGCTTATTATTAACTAGCTCTTAAAACTTAAATTAACCCATAATTCTTGTCTATGTTTAGCCATGTGACTTGGTACCTTTTCTCAGTGAGGCGTTCTCATGTGGCTTCCTCTGCATCTGGCTGACAACTATGTCTCTGTCTTTCCTCTTTCCTGAATTCTCCCAGTCTGGTTGCCCCACCTTTCCAGCCTGGCTACTGATCAATCGGAATTTTATTAAAGCAATATGAGTAATAAATCTTTACAGTATACAAGAACGTTATCCTACAGCAGGTGTGTGTCTAGCATATCCCAAAAGGCTCCCATCAGGGGAGGTCTGTGACCCAGCAACACTGTGAGGAACAAACGTTATCCTACAGCAGGTGTGTGTCTAGCATATCCCAAAAGGCTCCCATCAGGGGAGGTCTGTGACCCAGCAACACTGTGAGGAACAGTTTAGAGGTGACTGGGAGCGGAACTAATTGGGGCTTTACCGCACTGGCAGAGAAGAAAGCAGATGGTGCCCAAGGCTGGAGTAAAGGTGTGGAGGTGAAAAGAATAAATGCATATAAGAAATTTCCACGGTTAGGGGCTGGAGAGATGGCTCATTGGTTATGATCTTTTGCTCTTCTTGCACAGGACCCAGGTTGGGTTCCTGAAACCCACATGGTGGCTCACAACTATTGTAACTCTAGTTCTATGGGATTTGGTACCCTGCGCTGGCCTCCTTGAGCACTAGACATGCACACAGTGTACCTACATATGAGGCAACACACTCATACACATAACATAAAAATAATAATTAATTAAAGTGTCCAGGGCTAAAGAATACATTGTTTGAGAAATAGGAAAAGGAGTCAGAATGTTTAAGTTTCTGACTTGAGCAACCTGGGGATGGATCTTTTGTTGAGTAGGAATCAGAGATGGAGTACCATGTGTTAGGGGAACTGTCATGACCTGAGGTTTGGATATGCCTATGAGAAACCCTAATGTGGAATTCCCCTCTGTATGCTGTGAATGCCATTGCTTAATAAAGAATCTGCTTGAACCTATGACAGAGCAGAATAGAGCTAGGCAGGAAAACTAAACTGAATGCTGGGAGAAAGAAGGCAGAGTTAATGAGATGCCATGTAACTGTGGGAGGAGAAAAATGCGAGCCACCAGACAGAACCTTGCCAGTAAACCATGAGCCTTGTGGTAAAATATAAAATAATGGAAATGGGTTTATTTAAGATATAAGAGCTAGCTAGAAATACGCTTAAGATATTGGCCAAACTGCATTGCAATTAATATTGTTTCAGTGTAATTATTTCGGGTCTAGGTGGTTGGGAAACAAACCAGTGGCCTCCAACTACAAAACCCAACTATGTATTTTGAGTAGTAGATGTGGTTAGCAAGGATTGAAGACAGTGAGGCAAAAAAAACTTACATAGTCCAAGCATTTTATAGCCCTATGGAGACAGAAGGGCCAACAAAGGAGATGAGGAATGAGCAGGCAGCTGGACGTCCTGGCACATTCCTGGAATCCCAGCACTCAGGAGGTAGAGGTGATATCAGGAGTTCCAGACAGCCTATGTCACATAGTGAGACTGTGTCTCAACAAAGGGAAACGAGGAGGGAGAGGAAGGGGTCTAAAGGCCAAGGAGACAGGGTTCAGGGGTAACTTTTCCCTGAAGCACAATGGCAGGCAAGAACTCCATGAGGAAGCCATGGTACTAAGTCAGTGGCACTGACAAGGAGGAAGAGAACTGGCAGCTTATTCGAGAAGTTTCACTGGATTGGCTCAGCAGGTGAAAGCACTTGACATCAGTCCCCATGACCTAAGTTCATTCTCCAGCATCCACAGAGGTGGAGGAAGAGAACAGACTCTATAAAGTTGTCTCCTGACCTCCACACCTGCACACACACACACACACAAATACAATAAATAAGATATTCTCTAAAAGAGTAGCAGAGAAGAGAGGCTGCGGTTTTAAAGAAATGTGTGTGTTTTGTCTTGAGAGACAACATTAAACAGTTAACACAGTGGGAAGATTTTAGGAGCCAGAATACAGGGAGAAGAGAGTATGGGGTGCAAGGCTGGAAGGAGCAGCGAGGGTCCCTGTTGATGGAGGTTTCTGTCCTGCCTGGTCCTTCCTGCAGCCGTTTAGTCCCAAAGAAACACACAGAGGTCTACTACATTAATTATAAACTTGCTGGCCTATTAGCTCAGGCTTCTTACTAACTCTTATAATTTATATTAGCCCATAATTCTTGCCTGTGTTAGCCACATTGCTTGGTACCTTTTTCGGCGAGGCAGTCACATTTTTGTCTCTGAGTCACATTTTGTCCTCTGAGTCTGAATGAGGATTGCAGATTGAATCTTTCCTCTTCCCAGAATTCTCCTATTCTCGTCACCCCGCCTATACTTCCTGCCTGGTTGTTCCACCTATATTTCCTACCTGGCCACTGGCCAATCAGCATTTTATTAAAATACAATTGACAGGGTACAGACCATTGTCCCACAGCAGGTGAGACAAAGCTCAGAGCAGGAAGCAGCCACCCAAGGAGTGAGGTAAGTGGGGATGGCATCATCTATGGATGGCATCATCTATGGATGGCATCATCTATGGATGGCATCATCTATGGATGGCATCAT
>NW_004949107.1:6639142-6642218 GCF_000317375.1 Microtus ochrogaster | reverse complement strand
TGGATGGCATCATCTATGGATGGCATCATCTATGGATGGCATCATCTATGGATGGCATCATCTATGGATGGCATCATCTATGGATGGCATCATCTATGGATGGCACCTATGACGGTGGAACTGGGGCAGGAAGCTGGGGCGGGGGTGTCCTTCAGTGAAGTGAAGTGTTGGAAGCTGGCCATAGGCAGAAGAGTAAGGTGGGGGAGGGGGACGTTTACAGAAAGTGGAGAGGGTCTGAAGCAGAGCAAACTCAACTTAATGATCGCAAGAGAATGTTAGTACTTGAGCACCGGGAAAGAGATGACTGGGAGAAAGGACAGGAGAGTCATCTCAACACCCGCAGGCCTAGACTCCCAGGCTGGCTTTGTCAACCTTGGCTCTGCTCTTTCAGCTCACAGGTAAGGAAGCCCAGGAGGCAGACCTGAAGCAGCCACCCAAGCGGCCTGACTCTCAGATAACTAGAAGGCTCTTGTTTTCACGAACTCACAAATACTAGCTAACCACATGAGCCAACCATTTAAAAGCCTCTTTTATTGTGGCATGGCGGTGACGCTAATAGTGGAAATCCAAACACTGAGTGAGCTTCCACCAAAAGCGTAGGTCCAAGCCCTTCGCCTCTCGGACTTTCCTCTTCATCTAGAACAAGCCCTAACTGTTGAGCTGGCAGTGGCGGATTATTTGTGTGGGGCACCCACAGTAGGTGAAATGAACTGGAACCCTGGGCAGCTGCTCCAGTTACAAATCTCAGCCACAGCAAATAACAGGAAATGTGGGGATTTTCAAGTCCACGAGAAAGACGAGTTATTTGGAGAGGGAGCTCCACAGTTCTGCTTCTCAGCGTGGAGAAAAAGGTAGCCCACGCAGCATTCAGTAGTATAAAAGCCAATTCTGCCACCAGACTAGATGAGAGGGCCGTGCATTCTATTTCTAGACGGGCTTACATTTAGTTTTAAAGTCATCTTCTTTTTCCATAAGAGACACCAGGTTGGAAATGAAAGCCAGATGGAGCTTCACAAAAGAAAAAAAACAAAACAAAATTGGATCTCCTAATTTTCCAAGATGACCTTCCAGGGTGGCTGGCTTTGATTCCCTCCCAACTGCCCTCTCCCTCCCCATAGCCCCATCTTGTTTTTTAACACCGAACAAAGATTTTCTATACATCAGTTCACCACGAGCCTCCATTTTTTTCCCTGTAGGTACAAGAGTGCTGGCTAGTCAAATAAACTCAAAACGTCTGGGGGAAGCTGGCACCAGATTTAGGATCTCTGTACTATGCAGAAGGGTAAACCGACATTGGTGGCATGCCTGGGACAACCCCAAATGACCAGGCATGCAGGCCTGTGTACAGACCTGGATCCAGTTCTCCAAGAATGGTGTGTATGCACTTGCAGCAAAATAACATGGTCCCGCAGTGTACGCTGACTGAACTGCTGAGAAATTTGGCTGGAACTGGCATTTGCAGTTAGGGCGGAGGAATGGAGAAAGGGTGGGGGAACAAACACACAAGATCGACCTTCAAACAAAGGGTTTGAAAGGCCAGTGGAAGGTGAGGCAAGGCTTAAGCGTGAGCGCAAAGTTAGTTCGTTTAAAGTCCCTTGTGGGAAGTAGACACAATGAGGGTGTTGTGCCCAAGAAAATGGACCCAAGGTTGACCAACTCCTCCCAGTGAGACTTAGAAAGATCATGTTTTCTTGTGTTTCTGGCTGGAGAGGTGTTTGAAAGATCTTAAGGACATTCCTGGATAAGGGATCCCTGGAAGAAAAAGGGGGACCATTTAGTATGCCATGGGACAGTTCATTTGGAGTTCCTTACTTGAAGATGCCTAACGCCCTGCAGGAGGGCGGGACCTCTCTGTCCATAGCGGTGGAAGGTGTGTGGTCTAACGTTCTTACGTTCTAGAAACGCCCGTCTGGAAGTGTGCTCAGAGCAGAGGCGCGTGTTTTCTTGTAGGCGCAGCACTGTTTGACTGGGAGGGTCGCTCAGCCCGAGTTCCTTTCTGTGGCACAGAGGAGGGGTATTTGAGTGGTAGAGGAAGGTGACGTTCTCTCCCGTGTTTACATCACTTGAGCTGAACCTGATCTCAATTGTCATGCATATTTAATATTTAACCTGATTGAGAAGTAGGATCTCTCAGTTAGTCAATTATTCAGGTTAACGGGAAGATCCATACGCTCTTTGTAGCCAGCTTTGGTTGTTATGTCCAACAGCATCACTTTTTAAAAAGGCCTCTGTCCCCTTCTTTCTGGAAGAATCTTTGCACCAGAGTCTCTCCCGCGTTCTGGAATGAAAGAGCAGAACTCAGCCAAAAAGAGGTGACTCTTTGAACTAATGTGTTACACCAATGATCACCTCCAGCTTGGAAAAGTGTTATCCACAGTTACTGAGTAAATGGCCAGATGAATTAAGTTCAACCCACTCGAGGGCTGAGGTGTCTCACTCAATGGTAGCAAGCATACCTAGCAAGACCTTGAGTTGAACCTCCAGTCCCATCACAAAGACAAAGCAATGCAGCCCCCCTGATTTCATTCACAATCCTTCTAAATTTGAATGTGCTTGGGCAAGAGGCTATCTGTAAATAGCTTCCACTTCCCTGTGCACAGCTCCTACGAACAAGGACCAGCAGCCAGAGCCAGAGATGGGTTTGAGAGCTAGGGCTGGTGGCAAAGGCTTATCATCCTAGTACTTGGGTGTTATGGAATATTAGTTGAAGATGTGTTACATTGGCTTATGCTATGGAAAATTTGTTTTAATGATGCAAAGATGTGTTACATTCTTTTTATGTTGTATTTGTTTAATTCTGTGAAGCTGTGTTACTTTGCTTGACTAAAACACCTGATTGGTCTAATAAAGCGCTGAACAGCCAATAACAAGGGAGGAGAAAGGATAGGCGGGACTGGCAGGCAGAGAGAATAAACGGGAAAGAGGAAGAGCAGAAAGGAAGGAGGAAGGAAGGGGGAGAGGAGGACTCCGGGGGCCAGCCACCCAGCTATACAGCCCCCCAGCTATGCAGCCCCCCAGCTATGCAGCCACCCAGCTATACAGCCACCCAGCTATACAGCCACCCAGCTATACAGCC
>NW_004949107.1:6629838-6638740 GCF_000317375.1 Microtus ochrogaster | reverse complement strand
CACATGGTGGCTCACAACCATCTGTACTGAGATCTGGCACCCTCCTCTGGTGTGCGAGCATACATCGAGGCAGAATGCTGTATACATAATAAATAAATAAATCTTTTTTAAAAAAAAAAACAACAACTACACCTGGGAGGCCGAAGCAGGAGGAGCACAAGCTCAGGGCTAGCCTGAGCTACAGTGAGCTCAAAGCCAACCTAAGCAACTTAGTGAGACGCTGTTTCAAGCTGTTTTGAAATAAGAAGTGAAAGGAGGGCTTGGGCTGGGCGAGTGGCATCTTCTGTATTCCCAGGTGCCTCCTGCCCTGTTGTTTCCTATGTCGGAATGTTGGGCACTGCTTCCTGAGACTGTGAGGAACATGAATGAATGCGTGCCATGGTGGACCGCTGGGAGCCTCAGCTCTGCTCCTGCCACCAGCTAGTGGACTCTCCTGGTCACTGATTTTGACCATGTGTTGGACAGAAGACCATCCCCTCTCCAGAATATGCTGCTCTAACCCGTAGACTCCATAGGCAGATAATATATTACACGGCATAGGGGAATCTGGGAGGCAGATAGCATTGTCTCCTAATCTGCTATTCTTGAGGTGAGGCCACAAGGGTCCTTAGAATGAGGGAGAGAGACAGGAGAGACAGCCCACAACACAGGGACTTGATGGGTCACCGGTAGATTTAAGGATACTGGAGCACACAAGCTAAGTAATGTAAGCAATTGTTAACAGAAAAGAGAAAAGCTGGGCTGAGGATGTAGCTCAGTTGATGGAGTGCTTACCTGGCATGCATGAAGGCCTGGGTTCAGAAACACACACAAGATGTGGTGATAAATGCCTGTTATCCCAGCACTGGGGAGGTAGAGACAGGAGGAAGAGGAGTTTGAGGTCATAGTTGCCTGTGTCAGACTGAGCTACATGAGACCCTGTCTCAAAGAGTATAGTAAAGCTAGAAAGGGCACCTAAAATGTATACTTCTGAACTCTACAAAGAAAAGCACCCTTGTCTAAACCTGAGTTTGGTCCTCAGGGACCCATTTTAGACTTGTGACCTCCACAACTTGTCAGGGTCCTGTGCCAGCCCGGACCCTAAATTATTTCTCCAAACCAGAGGGGAGGTGTGGGAATAAAGACACAACTCACATAGCTTTATTGGGAGGGAGATTTTCAGTGATCCCTCATGAAATCCTGAGTTCACATCCTGAAAATTCCTCTGCTTTTTCTCCAAACAGCCTTCTATACCAAAACATAAACTGAGGGGGAAATTCATTAGCATTCTGTTTCCTAGGTAACCAGGTGAATGTCTCTGATAATGTCCACACCTTTGACCACACCTTTCTATGCCTATTTTGTCACGTCTCCCTGTCTTCCTGCTCTGTATGCCAGCTCTGTCAAAGTAGGCTGAATTAACATCTCTTTTCAGGCATCCTCCAAATTACAAAGAAGGAGCAGAACAACATCCTGACCCTTTGTTAGGGAGGTGACCGACCTCCTGTGTGGCAGGTGCAAACTATGACCTGGGATTCTGGTTGTCATACCATGTAGAAATATGGGCCTACAATCCACTCTTTCTTACTAATTTTAATAAAACCTGTGCTTCTACAACAGGACAGATGATCACGCCTGCCTTAGGCAAAGACTTCTCCATTTACCCAAATTTAGTCATCTTGGAACCGGCATTCCATTTTATGGAAGCTCCTGTCTTAGGCATCTGGGGACAAGAAGCTTCAAACCCGTCATTGACTGCTGATCTCTGTGAAGAAAAGAGATTGAGGGAGAGAGATACCTTTAGGCCCTGTTTCTCAGAGCCATACTTTCTTGTCAAGATAAACTATAATGCTTTATGAATAATCATGCTCCTAAAGGATATAGTCTCCTATTTAAAGGAGAAAGGATTGCCTGCGTTGAAAATGTTTCTTCAGCGGATCTAGAATACCTCTTAAATCTTTTACATTGTATCAAAATCTAAAATTCTTAACATATACATTAAATCCTAACGTTTACAGGGTGTTTCAAACTTTTCTCATCATCTTAAAAGCAGTTACAAACATTATCAGGTCAATACCATAATTCTCAGCATTATTGGTCAATACCAACTTTTCTCAACATCTTATGTGCAGTTACAAATATCATCAGGTCAATGCCATGATTAACAATAAATCCACAATTAAACGTGTCACAATTTTCTTAAATCAGCATTAATCAAATGACAAGAAAAGCTCTTTTGAGGGTGAGAGTGCAGTGACATTGCTGTTATCCAGGACCAGTTCCAGGCTCTGAGCGGCAGTTAAACCCTCAGGCTGCCCCCTCTTAAGTGAGATGAGCTTCAGTCATTCCTTATTTTGAGTCTTTCTTTCCCCAAGGAGAAAGCTTAGGTCTTAGTTCGCAGGTCCAATATTTTAATCAAAATGAGTTCTGCGCCCTAAAGACTAAAACAGTCAAACATTCAGTCTGCATTTCAGATCCAAAACAAACAGGATTCAGACTACAGAAAACTATAGTCACCTCAGCAGGGCCTCTGGGTCTGTGTGTGTCCCGAGTGTCTGGAAGCAGCTCAGCCTGTGTCCCTCTGAGCAGCATGGCACGCTGCAGTACAGAGTGGTGGCAGCAGGTCCTGCAGACCAGGTACTCCTCTCTGTGGGGGTGGGGAAGACTGGACCAAGGAACTCCTCCTCGGCTCCTCTATGGGGCATTTGCAGCTATGATGTCATCAGGTCTGCCACTCCTTTACTGTATATGCAGGCATCTCATCCAGCTTTATCATCTTTCTGTGAAAAAGCACAAGCACATCCTCGACCCCAAATTAATATAGGTCGGGTCTTTTCATAATTCATTGCAAGGGCTTTTTTACCTTGCCTCCTAGCAAGGTCTCCTTGGTGCCACCATACCAGATCTGTCTGCAGCAGATCTGTCTGCAACTTTTATCCTCTTAAGTTGTTTTCAAGGAGCCATATCATGCTCCACAAATCCTTTTCATTGTTAACCATATATGCAGTCCCTCCATTGGAGGAGCCATTTGTAAAATTCAGCATAACATCCTTTAAGGGATCTTTAGCTATAACATTAGCAAAATGTAGTTGTGCAAATTGCAGCAACGATCATCTGGGAAACGGCCATTACTCTGGCTTTTGAACTGAGCAAACACAATTGTCCAAGAATCACTATCTTTAAATTATCAGTTAATCTATTGCTTAGCATAAGAAACATAGATCATAGTCAATTCTCTGCTAAACTAGCTCCTAGATTTCATCTTGTATTAGAAAAGCTACTGCTTTAAATTAAGAGATCAATATCTTAACAACCATAAAAAGCATTCTGTTCTTTCATAAAACTGCTGTAGAATAAGTTTTATACTTAATACACACTTCCCGCAGCTGAATCATAATTGTTGATTATTGTACACTCTACCTGTTGATCTGTACTCCACCTGCTTGAGTACCTGTCTGGAAGCTTCTATAAGCTCTCTATTGGAAACTGGCTCATTGCTCCCTTTAAGAATTTTACTTGGTGGCTCAAGGACTCCTAAGAATATTATAACTAAGGCTTTAACCATTGTATATCTACTAAAAAGTTTATAAACTATTCTCCTCTTAAGTTGCAAGTCTGCTTAGCTGGTAGAAAAATGGAAAAAAGAAAGCATATTCAACTAATGGTGCTGGCCTAATTAGAAAATCAACATGTAGAGGAATGAAAATAGATCCATATTCATCTTTATGCGCAAAACTCAAGTTTAAATGAATCAAAGACCTCAACATAAAACCAACCATGCTGCACCTCACAGAAGAAAAAGTTAGAAGTACATTTGGATGCATTGGGACCTCTCAAACTCAGCCTCAGTGGTACAGACATTGAGGGAAACAATTAATAAATGAGATCTCCTGAACCGAGAAGCTTCTGTGGAGCAAAGGACATAGTCAACAAGACACAATACCAGCCTATAGAATGGGAAAAGATCTTTACTTATCACTAATCCACTCCAAAAACACACAAAAGACTTGGGAAATGAGTATAGTACAGACCAAACTAAAAACTCTCAGCAGATGAACTTAAAATGATTGAAAGACACTTAAAAAATGTTCAAAGATAACATCCTTCACCATTAGAGAAATGCACATCAAAACTCTGAGATTCCATCTTATCCCTGTAAGAATGCCCAAGATTAAAAGTACTGCTGACATTTATGCTTAAGAGAATGTGGGGTAAAGGAAAAAACTCTTCCATTGCTGGTGGAAGTGCAAACTGACACAGCCACTTTGGATTCTAGTATGGCGATTTCTCAGAAAATTAGGCAACAATCTACCTTAAATCTCAACAATACTAGTTTTGGGCCTATACAAAAAAGATTTTTCTCAGCCATACCATAAGGACATGTGCTTAGTTATGTTCATAGCAGAATTATTTTGCCATAAACAGAATCTGAAAACAACTCAAAATGCTCCTCTTCTACACATATGAATATGAGAGACATCATCCTTTACAATAGCCATAAATACCATAAAATATTTGGGAGTAACTCTACCCAAACAAATGGGGAAAACCTGTATGATAAGGAGTTTAAATCTTTGAAGAAAGAAACTTAAGACATCAAAAAATGGAAAGATCTCCTCTTCTCTTGTGAAGATAGAACCAGCAGAGTAAAATGACAATCTTATTGAAATCAATCTACAGATTCACTGCAAATGCCCGTTAAGATTATAGCAAAATTCTTCACAGATCTCGAAAGAACAATCCTCAACTTCACATGGAGAAACAAAAACTCAGGATAGCCTAATTCATTCTAAACAATCTTGTACAATTTCGGAACTTCTGAACGCATCACAATCTCTGACTTTAAACTTCACTACAGAGCCACAGTACTGAAAACAGATTAAAAACGAACATGAGGATCAAAGGAACTGAAATTAATGCACCTTGGATATGAATCCACATGCCTACAAACAGCAGATTTTTGACAAAGAAGCAAAAATTATGAAATGTAAAAGAAGCATATTTAACCTGCTAATTTATTTTTAATTGTCCTGAAGCTGCAGTTCCCTGAAGCAACCTTTTCTGCAAACTTGCCTGTCCAGCTCCCAGCTGAAGCCAGGCCACAAGCAGGTGGGTAGGACACAGGCTCCCTCCGTCTGCCAGCCTGCCTTCATAAGCTCTGGTGGGTGTAGCCACACCGATTTTTAACTATCTTTTTAATTTTAACTTGTAATCATAAAATTAAGCGAATTTCTGAACCCTCTCCTCTGTTCTATTGACTCTGGCTGCTGACTGTGTGGTAAAATTTGCTCTCTTAACTTTTTCTTGTGCTTGCCTTTCATCCGCAGGTGGGTTAGAGCCAGCTGGCTATGCACCTGCATGTGGTGCCTCGGTCTCAGCGGTAACCTAGGCAATTCTTGGCCAAATGCCGTATTTCCTTTACTTTTCCCACCATTTAGCAAGTGATAAAGTTGCGTTTCTGCAACTGTCACACTTAGATTCTAAATATCTCTGCCACTGTTTCTGCTCCACTCTAACTTCCTTTAGCTACATATATATATAGATATATACGTATATATATATATATATATAACTGAATACTCTTTCCTTATCCCATATATACAACTATTTACAATTTTTTACTCCCGATTTAAATTTCCCGCTTCTCTACACTTCTTTAAATTCTATTCTCTATTTCTGAGCGCTCATACTTACGTACCCATCTGTGGTGCAAATTTCTCTCACAGGCTCCTCTGTACGTCTGGTCACTTCTTCTGTATTTTGGGGGTTCGTCAATCAGTCCCACATTGCAGGGAGCCATTATGTTGGGGATGGTGCCAGCCTGGACCCTAAACTATTTCTCTGTACCAGAGGGGAGGCATCAGATTAAAGACACAACACACAAGGCTTTATTGGGAGGGAGATTCTCAGTGATCCCTCCTGAAATCCTGAGTTCACATCCTGAAAATTCCTTCATTTATTCTCCAAACAGCCTTTATACCAAAACATAAACTGAGGGGGAAATTCATTAGCATTCTGTTTCCTAGGTAACCAGGTGAATGCTGTGGTCACATCCACATCTACCTATGCCTGCTCTGTCACGTCTTCCTGCTCTGTGTGCCAGCTCTGTCAAGTAGGCTGAATTAACATCTCTTTTCAGGCATCCTCCAAATTACAAAGAAGGAGCAGAACAACATCCTGACCCTTTGTTAGGGAGGTGACCACCTCCTGTGTGGCCTGGAATTCTTGTTGTCATATCATGTGAAATATTGGCCTACAACTATAAGGTAACATGTTTGTGTTTTGCTGAATTGTCATAGTTCTAGAAATCCCTTGCAGCTACACTATGAAGCTAGTACAAACACACCCGTAGAGTTTGGCAGAGTTGTGCTGTGTGTTAACTACTATTAAGTTTTTAATTTTGACCTTCTTGAAAGACCACTATCATATGAGAAGTTCGGCTATGGTGTAAAACCATGCTGTGAGGAAGCCCAAGATAGTCACCTAGAAGGCCAATACCATGCATGCTGCCTCTTTGGTGAACCCATGCCAAGTCAGCCTTTAGCTGAGTGCAGCTGTGAACCTTGCCACCTGATGTACACAAGAGAGCCATCTAGTGAACCTGCCCCTGGTTTGTAGAACTGTAAGCAAGCAAAATGGTGGTGACTTAAGTCCCTCTATTTTTGGATTGTGTCTATACTGTTGTATTATGCTGTAAATACTTAGGATGGCATTTTCCATATAAGATGCTTCCAATAACTGTTTCTTATTGTCATGTTTCTTCAGTTACATATACATAAATTTCCTGGTAACCTAATAAGGACCCTTTATGTGCTAGCTGGGGTCATTGATACACAAATATTTCCTCTTCCCACCATCATAAGTCCTCATCCATTAATGCTATACTTGATCTTGTGGGTTTTGAAGACAGGCATCCTCCAGCCTCACCTCCCAAGTGCTAATATTATAGGTATGAGTCACCATGCCTAGTCCTTGTCAGGTCCCATAAAAATAGAAACAGGGACAGTGAGATGGGTCAGCAGGCAAAGTGCTTGCATCCTGACCCCCTGAATTGGAAGGAGAGAGAGCTGACTCTTGAAAGGTGCCCTTTGACCTCCCTATACACACTATGACGTGAATTACACACCTCGGTGCATCTGTAGTTACACACATACTGAAATTAAAATTTAATAAATTGGTAATTATCGAAAAGAATGTTTTTCACCAGGCAGTGGTGGTGCATGCCTTTAGCCCCAGCACTTGGGAGACAGAGGCAGACCAGTGAGTTTGAGGCCAGCCTTGTCTACAAAGCAAGTTCCAGGACAGTCAGGGATTGTTACACAGAGAAACCCTGACTCGAAAAATCAAAAAAAAAAAAAAAAGTTACTCTATTAAAAACAAAAATAAAATATATAAAATAACAGACTACCACGCATGGTGTATGTTTGTAGTCCTACACATCAAGAGGTTGAGGCCATCACTCAAGCCCGGAGACCTGATAGCCCGGGCAACATAGCGAGAAAAAGATATATGAATAAAATAAAAGGCAAATGCCATGGGCACATTCAGAATGAAGGAAGTTGTGCAGATAATTTTCGCTTTGTCTTGGAATGTAGGGGGATTGTTCTGTTTTATTGTACGTGTGCTGTGGACATTGATGTATGCTCTGAATATGTTTTATTGCCATTGGTTAATAAAGAAGCTGATTTGGCCACTGACTTAACAAAGTAAGCCAGGCTGAAAGAAATATATGGAGTAGGCGGAGTCAAAAAGAAGCCGCGTAGCCTCCTGCAGGAGACAGACACACCAGAACCTTCTCAGTAAGCTGTGGCAATACACAGATTAATAAAAATGGATTAATTTAAGATATAAGAGTTAGCCAGAAATATGCTTAAATTATTAGCCAAACAGTATTGCAAATAATATAGTTCCTGTGTGGTCATTTTGATTCTGGGCATCCAGGAACAAATGAGAAGCCTCCGTCTACATATGTAGGGGGTTGAGATGGGTTTCATATAACCTAAGTGAGCCTCAAACTCTGTAGGTAACTGAGATTGACTGTCAACTTCAGATCCTTGGGGAGCAGATGAAGTCCTGAGTGTATGTGTATTATTGACATTCACATGGCCATGTCAAGAACCCCAAATGCCTCAGAATGTCAAAGCCTTCCCCTGGTCCATGTGTGGATGCTTGCAGTAGAAAACATGGGTGGTAACTTCTTCCTCCAGAATGCTTCAACCCTAGAACTGCTCCCCTACAGAGACCACCCTGCACCAAAATTGGCTAAGCATGCCTCTTCATTCAGCAGTGCAGAACAAACCTGCCTCCTGTACTCAGTTTCTGGACGACTGTTGATGAGTCTCCACCGGAGTCCATGGCCAACTTAATTCTGGTTCTTGTGTATGTTTGGTTATCATTTCTTTGTTTCCTGTTGCCCCAGTTAGGGTAATCCCTAAGCCATACGGGTTAGGGCAGGATCTTCCTGCCTATGTTTTCTGTATTCTGGAGCTCTGGGACTCTACGTGTGGGCCACCACACCCGGATTAAGTGGAGCTGAGAATCCGTTTGGGCTCCACGCATGTGAGGCAAGTACTCTCCTCGGAATCATCACACCAACTAGGAAACTAGGGTTTGCCAGGAGTCCCACCATTAGTTTCTCAGAACAGGCAGAACAACCACTCCAAACTGGGGGCTTCAGACCACAGAAATATTATGTCGCCATTTTAGGGGTTGGAACACTGAAGTTGAGTAGCTGGCCAGGCGTGCTGGTCCTCTGAAGGCTCTGTGGAGAATCTTTACTTGTCTGCTCCTGGCAGGGTCGCAATGCTCGGGATTGTAGAGCCATCCCTCCAGTTGACACCTCAGTCACAAGGCCTTCTTCGTGTGTGTGTGTGTGTGTGTGTGTGTGTGTGTGTGTGTGTGTGTGTGTGTGCGTGTGTGTGTG
>NW_004949107.1:6622904-6629738 GCF_000317375.1 Microtus ochrogaster | reverse complement strand
GTGTGCGTGTGTGTGTGTGTATGCGTGTGTGTGTGTGTGCGTGTGTGTGTGTGTGCGTGTGTCTACATGTCTCAGTTTTCCTCCTGTCTCATGAAGTCACGCTGGTCTTGGAGCCCTCTACTATGACTTCATCAGAGCAAATTGCAAAGACAAGGTCATATTTTATATTTTATTTTATTTTATTTTATTTTATATTTCTAATGGACTTGAACTTCGAGAGAGATACTATTCAACCCAGCCAAGTCCCTCTGTTTAATCCTGAAAACTAAAGTTATGATTAAGCCGTGTTCAAATGAAAGTCTCAGGGAAACATTCAGAAGCAGGAGAGTTTCACTGTTGGCTGGGGTAGGAAGACGGTTGGCAGAAGGCAAGATTTAACCTCCACATGGACATCGTTATAGCCCAGCTGTGGCCCCCTGGAACTCCAAACCTACCCCTCATTGTGGTGGACTGAGGAGATAGAGTTCTTTGCTTAAGGCCTGAGGGCTCAGCTCATGGTAGAGCTCCTGCCTAGTGTACTTGGATGAGGCCTTGGGTTTGATGCCAACACTATAGATTAGAAGGAAGGGAGAAAGAGAGGGGGGAGGAAGCGGGGAAGAGAGAGTGGGAGGGTGGGAGGGAGGGAGGGAGGGAGGGCAGAAGGAAAAAAAAATAAAAGAGGATAGTTGGGGCTAGCGGCAGAGCTCAGGGGTGTCACACGTTTAGTATGTACAAAGCCATGGATTCAGCCCTATCTCCCTCTACCCCCAAATTGACAAGGACCAGCAGCTGAGGGCTTAGGGCTGTGAATGGATTACTGCCCTTAGAAAAGAGGCCCAGGGGCTTGAGGCCCTGTTTTCTTGTTGCTGCCTTCCTGTTAATGCTACTGTCCTGAGCAGCTGCTCACCTGGAGCTGGGGAGCCCTGGACTCTACTAGGTGGGTTGATGGAGGGAGCTATAAAAACCAGGAAAATGGCTCTGGGCAAGGGAGCCTTAATGTTCCCTCAGACTTAGTGAGGGAACTGGGCAAGCATGGAGGAAGAAGGAAGCAGACTCTGCTCACACAGAAACTGTTGTTACCTTCTCTCAGTTCCAAGAGGTGAGAGTAACTGGTGTTCACAGACCTGAGTCTTCCTCCTATCCCATCCGGACCCCAGACCTGAGCCGGAAAGCCGTGTTCTTATGTTCTGCAGCTCAAGAGAGCCACGAGAAGAGAAGAATGGCAGGGGGGCAAGTAGCTTATTTAGATGGAAACCTGCAGAGGGGAATTCCGTAAGAATTAGAAGCTGGGGGCCCGAGAAACAGCTTAGCAATTAAGAGGACAAACTGCTTTTCAGAGGACACAGGTTCTATTCTCAGCACTCACATGGTAGATCACAACCAACCATAGCTACAGTTCCAGGAGACTCCCAACATCCTCTTTCGGGAGATCTGACATCCTTTTCTGACCTTCCAGGACGCAAGGCACATCCATGGTGCAGACATACATGCGGAACCCCATATGCATACAATAAAATAACTGGAGCCCTTTGGTTGCGAGCTGGAACACAAGGAGGAGGGTGACAGAAAGATTTCTTTTTGGGCCAAAGTTGGCCATGGCTAGGGGGTGACTAGTTAAAGAATGTTAGGTGACCCAAAGTGGTTAGAGAGATGGCTCAGTGGTTAAGATCACTGACTGACTCTTCCAGAGGACCCAGGTTCAAATCTCAGCACCCACATGGCAGCTCACAGCTGTCTGTCACTCCAGTTCCAGGGGATCCAAACACCTTCACACAGGTAAACACATGAGATAAAAATAAAATTTTTAAATTATATATAAAAAACAAAAGACTGTTAGGTTATTGAAAAATCATTTTTCCTTGCTGGCTATTACAGGGGGTTCATGGGGCAGGAGAAGCAAGATGTTAAGTTGGGAGCTTAGGACCTAGCCCCTTGCATCTAACCTAGCCCCCCCATCCTGAGAGTTAACACTCTGGACTCCAAATCCCAGCAGGCCAGGTCCTGACCCCTCCCTAAGAGACAAGCCACGCCCACTCCCTGCGGCCCCTCCCCTCCTCTCACCATCCTGATTTCCTTTGCCCCTGTGCGCTCCCTTTCTTCTCTCTCTCTCTCTCTCTCTCTCTCTCTCTCTCTCTCTCTCTCTCTCTCTCTCTCCTCTTTTTCTCTTCCCCTTCTCTCTCTCTCTCCTCTTCCCCCCCTTCTCCCCTTTTTCTTCCCATTCCATAATTCAACTAATAAATATCCAGGGCCCACTGCCTGCTGCCACATGGCCCTCTACCACTATTTGGGGACCTACAGTATTTCTGCTGCCTACTGCCGCCGGGGATCTTGGAGCATTTTTTTTTTAATCATAACAGCCCCTAAAGTCTGGGGAAGAATGGACATAGCGCTGCTAGTGAAAGATCGAAGCGACTCATCCCGTTGTCAGGCCATCACAAAACCTTTGGCTGTCCAAGACAGATGGAAAATTTAAAGGGCAAACATCACTAGGAGAAAGAGGGAGCATGGACTCGAACTCATACTGAGTCTCAAGGATTCTGAGAACCATATTCAGAACAGGAGATGAGAGACCAGAGCTAAGGGAGGTCAGGGAACAGCTCGGAGGAAGGGGGAAGAAGCAGGCAGGAAGGGAAGGCGTGGTTTTGCAAGGATGAACAATAGTTCTCCCAGTTGAAAGAGCTTTTGGGAGGTCTATCTGCAGAAATTCCCAGCTTTTAGGGAAGGGAGGGTGTGTAGGGCCGGGGTCTACCCTTGTTCCTGGGGTGCATCTTGAGGATAGTTTGTGGTCAGCTAACTAAAGCATTCTGTTTGTTCCTGTGCTCCCCCTGCCCCGTCTGGTGATTAGCTGTAGGGCATTGTTCACTCCCTCTTTGGTATGGCAAATTTCCCACCTGCCTGAGCGGGAATCCTTGTGCAGCAGCTAGGTATATAAGGATTTCCCCCAGGTTGAATAAATGGCATTCGGCTGATCTCCTTACAAATGACCCAGGTCTCTTTGTGTGTTCTTTCGATCTCCAGGCCCTTGCCTGACTCGCATAGGGTACAGTGGCACGTGAACTGTACTGAGGGGGTAACACAGAATCGGGTGTTACAAGGGTGAAAATAATTGGAGTCATTTTCTGAACACTGATTTTCTTAAAAAAAAAAAAAACAGAGGTTGAGGGACATCCTTTCTACTTCTTGGTTACATATTCAAATATGGAGCAACTAACGGAACCCTAGCATGACAGAGAATAAATTAAGATGACAAAGATACCTCAAGCATAGATATCTAAAGCCTTGGGTGCCCCAAGCTTGTGATCCCAGCACTTGGGAGGCTGAGACAGACATCTGTGGCCATTGTGAGTTCAAGGCCAACTTGGGCTACAGAGTAGAATCCTGTCACACAAAAATGAAGCAATGACAACAACATCCCAGAACTCCAAGGACATCTTTGTTGAACCAGTGCTGACTGGGGCAGCCGTGCACTCACGTGCTGCAGGTGAAGGCCATCTGAGAGGGAGTAGTCGGGACCAAGCATTCTAAGAGCCAGGCCAAAGCCACACATCATTCTGAGATACCATGTAGCTTGTGGCTATTTAGTGTCCTATTTAGCTAGGAAAAGTTCGGTCCAGATACAATGAAAGAGAACTGTCTCCATCTTCCTCCTTCATATATATATATATATATATGATATATATATATCATATATATCACATATATATGATATATATATATTCATTATTTGTGTGTGTGCAAGATGTGTGTAGATGATGATGTGGGGGGCACAAGATATGTGGGGTGTGATGATGATTGATGATGTAAGGAGCATGATGATGTAGAATATGACGATATATGTGAGCATGATGATATGGGGGCGTGTGCTGACTGGTTTTGTGTGTCAGCTTGGCAAAGCTAGAGTCATCAGAGAGAGAGGAACCTCAACTGAAGTCCAGCTGTAAGGTATTTTCTCAATTAGTGATCAATGGGGGAGGGCCCAGTCCAGTGTAGATGGAGCCATCCCTGGGCTGGTGGTCAGGGGCTCAGTGGGAAAGCAGAACAAGCCACAGGAAGCAAGCCAGCCAGCAACTTCCTCCATGGCCTCTGCATCAGCTTCTACCTCCAGGATCCTGCCCTGTTTGAGTTCCTGCCCTGACTTCCTTCGGTGATGAACAGTAATATGGAAGAGTAAATCAAATAAACCCTTTCCTCCCCAACTTGCTTTCTAATCATGGTGTTTCATCACAGCAATAGAAATCCTATCTAAGACAGGGAGCGTGACGTGTGTAGAGGCATGGTGATGTACATGGGGGCTTCATGGGGCAGGGCATAGATGACCCATGATGCTATGGAGTCTGAAGACAATTTGGTGATGTTATAATTCTCTCTCTCCACCTTTATGTAGGTTCCGGGAATCGAACTTGTGTCTACAGGCTGTGTGGAAGGCACCTTCACCCACTATTCATTCTTCATCCCCATCTTTTCAACTGGAGGTGTAGAGAAGTTTGCAAGCATCCTCAACCTCTGCCACACGGAAACAGATGAGAATCTAGGCTGGCCTGACGCCTTCCTTCACCGTCACTTCGAGGCTTCATTATGAGCCTGTTCAACCACTGGAAACTGGCCACTATTGATTCTGGTGTTTGAAAGGGGAGTTAAGTGGCCCTATCAACACCACTTAGCCTGATAAAGAGGCTAGCAAGTGCAGAGTGAACCGTGCTCCACCCGGAAGGCCTAGTCCTCCCGCTGGGAGCTGTTGTCTTTTCCGGACGTGGGAGCCACTGAGCCAGATGCCTGTAAAACTCACATTACTGGCAGCCCTTCTTAGCTGGCAGATCCTTCCACCATAAGACAGCCCCATATCTCCACCAGAACCTCTAATATCTAAGTTCTCTGACATGTGCTGCCTGTAATCATAGGCCACGCTTGTTTACTTATTTTGTGTGTATATGTCTGTGTGTGTACATGTGTGTGTGCATGTGTATATATGTCTCTGTGTGTGTGCGTGCATGTGTATATGTATGTGTGTGTGTGCCTGTGTGTGTGTCAGAGGACAAGTTGTGGGAGTCAGTTCTCTCTTCCCAGCATATGGGCCCTGGGAATTAAACTCAAATTCTTCAAACTGTCAAGCTTGGTGGCAAAGACTTTGACCCACTGAACCATCTCTCTGGCCTTTTGGGGAAAAAAAATGTGTGTGTGTGTGTGTGTGTGTGTGTGTGTGTGTGTGTGTGTGTGTGTGTTCGTGATGTATGTGTGGCAGCCCATGCTTGCATGGTACATGCCTCCCCATGGGAGGAGCTGGTCATGGAGGAGCACAATCTGGCCTGTACTTGCTGGCCTTTTTATCGGGCTATCTAAGTGGTGCGGATATGGCCACTCAGCTTCCTTAAACACCAGGATCAATAGCGACCACTTTCAGTGGCTGAAGAGTCACTTGCAGGAGTTAGCTCTCGTCTGCCATCGTTTCGGTTCCAGAGCCTGACCTCAGATTATGGGCTCGGCAGCAAGTGTCTGTGACCTGTCACCTGGGCATGACCTGTGATCTTGAAAAGTGATTTTCACAATTCCTTCTAGAAACTGGAGCCTGGCGATCTTGCCTTCTCCCCTTTTCTCCAGACTCCTCAGAGGGCTGGCGTGCAGCTCAGTGATAAAGCACTTACCTGGGATTTGCAAGGCACTGAATCTGACCTCTGGTCCAGGGTGGAGTGGGAGGGGCTCATCTGTACGTTCGGTTACATTTTCAGTTCATCTCTGCAACTGTGTCTTGTTTTTTTTTTTTGTTTGCTCAGTTTTTTTGTTTTGTTTTGTTTTTCTAGACAGGGTTTCCCTGTGTCACGCTGGCTGTCCTAGAACTCAGAGATCTGCCTGCCTCTAGCTCCCGAGTGCTGGGATTAAGGGTGTGCGCCACCATGCCTGGCTGTAGCTATGTTGTACCCCACAGCACATCTTTCTGCTGTGCACTAAGGAAAGGACAGGTAGAGGGCAGGAGAATCACCGAAGTCTAAACTACACAGGGAGACTGAGTCTCAAACGCACGTGCACACATGCAAGCACGCACGCACGTACGCACACATCCCTAACAAATGAGCCCTATGGGGTCATATAACAGTTCACACATTCCAAGGCACTGAGGTCAAGGCAGCTCAGGGAGGGAGTGGTCTAGAGAAAGCAGGGTCAGGGGTGTTCTGAGGGAATCCTCCTGAGGACCAGCGAAGGCATTTCCTTCCTTCAGCACCCACTGTAACTGAGGCTAGACTATGCCATTCTCAAATCACCTCTCGGCAGGCAGATTGTGTGAGCAGAGAGCCGCTGAGAATCAGGCAGATGCAGCTTCTCCAACAAAGGGCAGAAGCCCCCCTCCCCCTTCTCCCCCTTTCTTTTTCTCTCCCCCTCTGCTTCTTCCCACCTCTCTTTGCAGAGGATTTTGTCACCAGGAAGAAGACATCTCAGACATCACACTGAGATGGTTCTACACAGACTTGACCGCCTTCCAGGCTGGAGTAGTGTGGTTCGGCAGCAGAGCACTGGCTAGCATGTGTGAGACCCTGGCTCAGTCCAGCAGTCCACAGCTCTCCTATTGGTGTCCCCACATATTGACCCCCCCTAGAGACTTGCACCCCTTTTCTTTTGTTCTATGACCTCCCGACACATAGCTTGCCCCTTTTTTTTAAATGCTTTAGGAAGCTGGCTGTGTAGTCCTTGGTGCCTGTGATCCAGCATTTGGAGGATGGACTGCAGGAGTTGAAAGCCAGTTTAGCATACAATGTGAATTCAAGGCCAGTCGGTGCTACAGGGTACAGCGCTATTAAAAAGTAATAATAAATAAATTTAAAAATGGCCTGGCGGTGGTGGCGCACGCCTTTAATCCCAGCACTC
>NW_004949107.1:6596660-6622474 GCF_000317375.1 Microtus ochrogaster | reverse complement strand
GATATTCATGTTGGGGTCAGAGGACATCCTTGGGTGTCAGTCCTTGTGAGACAAGGTCCCTTTTTGGTATGCCAGGCCAGCTGACCTTGCACTCTGGAGAATTTTCCTGTCTTATGCATCCATCTTGCCATACAATTGCTGGCATTACAGATGTAGGCTACCGTGCCTGTTTTTTTCGATGGGTTCTAGGATTTCAAACTCAGTTCTCCAAGCTTGCACACTCTGCCATTCCCAAAGCCCCCATTCCTCAGGGCTTTCGTGTGTGTCTGTTCTGAGCCGGGTACCTCCTTAGGGCCAGATGAACCCTAACTCTTAGACGCCATGCTCGTTCCCCCTCTAAGCACCTGCCTCCCCTCCTCGGAAACCTAGGGCTGCTCCCCCTTAGGACAGAGACCCCTGTTCCCTGTGCTTACTCAGCACCGGCTCTCAGTGACTCTCCAGTGGCGATCCCTGAATAGCTGACTTGTCTTATGTCAACTTGGTACAAGCTACAATCATCTGACAGGAGGGACCCTCTGTAGTAATAGGTGCGGCGGGGCTGCGTCCCCAGCACCCCGGCCGCACCCCGGCCGCCTCCGGCTGGCTTTACCCGAAATAATTACACGGACACTGTATTCATTTAATCACTGCTTGGCCATTTCTATCTAGCCTCTTCTAGGCTAATTCTCGCACCTGGACTAGCCCATTTCCAATCATATGTGTCGCACCCCAAGGTGCGCTTACCGGGAAGATTCTAGCCTATGTCCATCGTGGGTCGGAGCTTCATCGCATGTGCCTCAGAGAGCAGAGCTCTCACCTCTGCCCGCAAGAGTGGAGCATCGTGTCTCTCTGAGGCATCTGCCCCTGAGAGGAGAGCTGTCGAGTCTGACCTCACTTCCTCTTCCTCCCAGCATTCTGCTCTGTTTACTCCTCCTATCTATGTTTTAACCTATCAGGGCAAGCAGCTTCTTTATTTAATTAACCAATGACCTTCCTCCATCAACCCTCAACTGAGAAAATGTCTCCATAAGATCAAGCTGTAGAGCATTTTTTTTTCTTTCAAAATGAAATCAACCTACTTTGTAGAGCATTTTCTTAATTGGTAATGATGAGGGAGGGCCCAGCCCCAGCCCATTGTGGGCAGGGCCATTCCTGGGCTGATGGTCCTGGATTCTATAAGAAAGTAGGCTGAGCAAGCCAAGGGAAGCAAACCAGTAAGCAACACCCTCCATGGCCTCTGCATCAGCTCCTTCCTCCAGGATCCTGCCCTGCATGAGCTCCTGTCCTGACTGCTTTTGATGATGAACTGCTCTATGAACCGTGAGTGAAGTTAACCCTTTCCTCCCCGAGTTGCTTTTTGTCATGGTGTTTCATCACAGCAATAGAAACCCTAACTAAGACAGCGGGCTTTTCTGGAAAAGTCTAGAAAACAATTCCCAAGTTGAAATAGCACTCGGGATAAAAACGCTGCAGACTGGAGGGTTAAGACATCACCACCACTCCAGACAAGGGCCTTAAAATGGCTTCCATTAATATTATTGAAAGGCCAAGCAAACTCCACATTCACTGTTGGCAGGCAAGAGGCATCTCCCACCAAAGCGATCATTAGAAGACCCTGTGGGGAGGAGTTTGACCTAAGAGGAGAAAATCTTTTGTTTTTATCCACTTCCAAGCAATAGATTTACTTGGAAATTTCAGTATACCTTCAGCTCTTTTTAAACAAAGCCAAAGGCTTACCACCATTAAATGAGGTTTTGTATCTTAACCCTAAGTGAAATAATGGTGACAGTTCACAGCAATCTTGGGGTCAGGAATGGTGGTGCACAGCCTTAATTCCAATGCCTAAGAGGACAGGCTGGTGGATCTCTGTGAGTTCGAGGCCAGCCTGGTCTACAGAGTGAGTTCTAGGACAGCCAGAGATATACAGAAAAACCCTGTCTCGAAAAACAGAAAAACAAACAAAAAAGCACATCTGACTAGATATCTCAGCAGGTCAAGGCTCTTGCCTCTAGCCTGAAGACCAGGCTCAGTCGTCCCTTGGACCCCACATGGTGGAGGGGAACCGACACCTCCAGGTTCTCCTCTTCTTTCCACCTGGGAGCTGTAGTGCATGCACATGGAATAAACAAAAGGAATATAATAGTAATAACAACCAAAGGGCTGGGAATATAGCTCAGTGGGTGCTTCCCTACTATGCTTAAAGCCTGGGTTGGTTGTGAGCCTTCATGTGGGCACTAGGAACTGAACTCGTGTCTTCTGCAAGAGCAGCAAGTGTTCTAAACCACAGAGTCATCTCTCCAACTTATTATTATTATTTTATTATTATTATTATTATTATTATTATTATTATTATTATTATTATTATCTTGGTCTTTGTGACAGGGTCTTGTGGTAGCCCAGGCTTGCCCTGAACTCAGTTCTCCTCAGTTAACCTCTTGAGTGCCGGGATTACAGGCGGAGCCACCACACATGGTTTCTACACAGAGTGTTGATCCTAGGAAGGGTCCTGGAGTCCCTGGAATGTCCCTTCCCCTCAGCCCAGGAGTTGCACCCAGAGCATTGATGTGGTGTCCTGCAGAGGGAAGACTGGCGTGTGTGGGTAGCTGAGAAGAAGCAGATTCAACCAAGGTTCTGCCCTCCGGCTATCTGCCTAAAAGCAGGACGCACGTTTTTTGAAAGTGACCTTCTCTCTACTAGAGAGGGCAGAAGTCAGTCGCCAGAGACAACCTAGGGGGATGAAAGGGGATTATGGAACACCCCTTGCCCACAAGTCCTGCCCCCTCTGATGGATCCATCTACTGGTCTCCCCACAGTTTGCAACTCTAGGGTCTTAAAGTCCTTTCCCTTTGTCTGCAGTTATTGCGACTTTTTTAAGATGCCTTGCAAGTCTGCTCTAACCTCGACCTTAAGCTGTCTGTTTAGGCATTGTGTCTGTTGTCAGTCTAATTTACAGAGACAGTCAGAGAACTTGAAAATGTTCTCTTCCTTCCATGAAAAGTCAGATGAGGGTTTTCGGGGGCCTGGGTGTGCTCGGCCTGCTGAATCGCGAATCGCGGGGTAGGTACTGGGTGGAAACACTAGCCAAATTCATTGTGCTGTCTGTTATGTCTAACTGGAACATAGCTGACCGAATTCCTGTAATCTCCTATGTGAAAGTCAGAGACAGGAGGATCTCTACAAGTTTGAGGATATCCTGGTCTATATAGCAAGAGCCAACCCGGGCAGGGTTACAGCCTGAGACTTTAGGAAAGCGAGCAAACAAAACAAATTCAGCGGGCTAGGAATCATGATGAACTCCAATAATCCTTGCACTTGGGATGCTGAAACGGAAGGATTTTGAGTTTCACTGCTGTCTAGGTTCCACGGCGAGTTCCAGGCCAGCCTGGGCTGTATAGCAAAAACTGGCGAAATAGCTCAGCAGATAAAAGAACTTCCTGCCAATCCCGAAGATCTGAGTTCAGTCCCCAGTACTCACATGGTAGAAGGAGTAACCAGCCCCTGCAAGACGTCCTCTGACTTCTACACCTATGCTGTGCACATGTTCCTCCCACACCATGACATAAACACGCGTGACTGAAACAAAACATTCTAAACAAATGATAGGAACCAAACAAGGAGCAGAGTGTGGGCCAGAGCCTGCAGACTTTGACGGTCTAGAAGCTTAGGCATCGCCCTTTGTGAGGTCCCCAGTTGGCTGTAACCCACGGCCAGCACTGAGAAACAGTAGAAGCATCCCAGCATATCCTCCTGGGGCCCAGATAATGTCTAGCCAATGCCGACTTAGCCTTTGAACTTATAAAGCTAGCTTCCATGGGGATGTGTGGCGGAGGAAAAAGACCCAGGCCTTCCCTTCTTATTCCCCTACACAGAACAACTGAACAAATCTTCCCAGCTGGCCCAGCTGTTCATCACCTCTGCCTAGACAGCTACTCCCAGCAACAAAGGCCTCCCAGGGCTGAAGCCAAAAGTCAAGACCTCTGGCTACAGCATCAGCATGTGGGAAGAGAGAGCCAATATTTACGGCTATAAGTAATTGCCTACTGGAAGTCAAGGCACATACCAGGCACCTAGATAACCAATGATTTGCCCAGGAGTGCCAGGAAGGAGTACAGGTGACATCGGTGGTCCAAGTCAGACGCTTTTTTTTTTAATTTATTTATTTATTGAGGATTTCTGCCTCCTCCCCGCCACCGCCTCCCATTTCCCTCCCCCTCCCCCAAACAAGTCCCTCTCCCTCATCAGCTTGAAGAGCCATCAGGGTTCCCTGACCTGTGGAAAGTCCAAGGACCGCCCACCACCACCCAGGTTTAGTAAGTTGAGCATCCAAAATGCCCATGCCCCCCCAAAGCCAGCACGTGCTGTAGGATCAAAAACCCATTGCCATTGTTCTTGAGTTCTCAGTAGTCCTCATTGTCCGCTATGTTCAGCAAGTCCGGTTTTATCCCATGCTTTTTCAGACTCAGGCCAGCTGGCCTTGGTGAATTCCCGAAAGAACGTCCCCATTGTCTCAGAGTGTGGGTGTACCCCTTGTGGTCCTGAGTTCCTTGCTCCTGCTCCCCCTCCTTCTGCTCCTGATTTGGACCTTGAGATTTCTGTCCGGTGCTCCAATTTGGGTCTCTGTCTCTGTCTCCTTTCATTGCCTGATGAAGGTTAATATTCAGGGGGATGCCTATATGTTTGTCTTTGGATTCACCTTCTTATTTAGCTTCTCTAGGATTGCGAATTATAAGCTCACTGTCCTTTAATTATGGCTAGAAACCAAATATGAGTGAGTACATCCCATGTTCCTCTTTTTGGATCTGGCTTACCTCACTCAGGATAGTGTTTTCTATTTCCATCCATTTGTACGCAAAATTCAAGAAGTCCTTGTTTTTTACTGCTGAGTAGTACTCTAATATGTATATATTCCATACTTTCTTCATCCATTCTTCTATTGAAGGGCATCTAGGTTGCTTCCAGGTCCCAAGTCAGACGCTTTTGACAACTCCAGAGAAGTGAGAGTCAGATGACTTTAGGGAGCCCCGAGTGAGTACATGCAGTGTGACAGCTTCGTGACTATGGTCTGGAGTATTCTAACCTGTGTTTTCGCTGGGCATGGCTAAAGTCTTTAGAAATGGTTTTTCTAGCACAGAAACCTTCATTGAGCAGTGGCATAGACAGGCACTGAGTTACTGGACACTAACTCACAGCTCACTGTGAACATGGGAGCAGTTTGCAATTAGACATTTCAGATTGACTAGTGGACACCAGGAAAGAAGGGATACCGAAGAGATATCTACTCAAGCAGTGTTGAAAGGGTGTGTAGCTCCATGTAGGCAGCCTAGGGCTCAGCCACACTTCCCTTTCTTAAAGGTCACAGCCACTCCAAACCACATCCGTTTCCCCTGAACAACCCCCCAAAGTCTCCTAAGCAACCAGGGTTCGTTTGTGTCTCACCATCTTACCGGCTGGCCTGTGACTCATTCACACGGTGGACCAGGCTGGCCTCAGACTCTCAAAGCTACACCTGCCTCTGCCTCTCAAGGGTTAGTTAAAAGTGTGCACCATCGGGGCTGGCAAAAAAAGAGCATGTATCAAAGAATTTGTTTCTCAAAGGGTTTGAAGGAACCAAGACAAGGGATCTTATCAACCACTCAAAGGAAAATGCAGCCCAATATACACAGAATAAAGAATAGTTGGGTTGAACCCAAATGAAGACAAAGGTGATGACCTCTGCCCCTGTAAAAGGAGTAAGGGTCAAATCTCTTCCAGACAGATTTTGTGTGTATGTGGTTGTTGTTTATTTTATTTGTTTGTTTGATACAGCATGCAGACCAGGCTCATCTTGAACTTCTGATCCTTCTGCCTCTATCTTGAAAGTGTTGCAATTACAGGCATGCACTAGCATACTTGGCTCAATATGTATCTATCCATTATCTACAATTGACTGAGCTGAAAACCAGTGTTTGAAACATCTGCACGTGTGGACCCACCTCCTCGGAAGGCAGAGGATCGGTTGAGCTCAAAAGTTGGAGACCAACCTGAACAGCACATCAAGATCTTGCCAGAGCCAGGTGTGGTAATACACACCTGAGGTCCCAGCACTTGAGAGCTGAGTTAGAGGCCATCTCTCAAAACAAAGCAACAAAAAAACTGAACAGAGATGACTCAGTAAGTAGACAGTCTGCTGTATGAGCATGAGGACTGTGAAGGTCCCCAGCCCTACAAACGCACACACACACACACACATACATACCACCACATAACACCACACACACATACCACATCACACCACACACACACACACACCACATCACACCACATCATACCACATACACACCACATCACATACACCATACCACACACACATAAAACAAAACAAACAAAACAGACTCTTTCAGGACTAGAACCGTGTATCTCTGAAGAGCATGCTGTAGATGATGAAGTTTCTCTCAGAAACACCTTTTTCTTGAACCAGCCTGTTAGTTTGATTTATGCTTCCCTAACCACAGAGGTTTTACTCCTTCACCACACTGCCTCTCCATCAAACCAGAGCCAGATAAGGAGAGGACACATGATCACCTGACTTTGGTCCAGGAGGGCTGGGGATTTGGGCTCCGGGTGCCATTCATGTCATCGTTGGAGAGGAAGGTGGGAATAGGGGGTTCATATCAAGGGAGGCGCTGGGATATGGTTCTCAACCTTCCTAATGCTGTGACCCTTTAATGTAAGTCCTCGGGTTGTAGTGACCCCCAACCATAAATTTCTTTCATTGCTACTTCATAGTTGCAATTTTGCTACTGTTATGAATCATAATGTAAATATCTGTGTTTTACCAGTGGTCTTAGGAAAACCCTCTGAAAAAGGTTGTTCAACCCTCCCAAAGGGGTCGTGACCCACAGGTTGAGAACCACTGCTCTATGGATTTCTTTAATATGAGGCCTCAGAACCCAGTATTTGTAATGAAGTTTGTTTTTTTAAACTCAAACACTCTAGAATTTAGAGAAATAAGAAAATGATAATCTTAGGCATAGTGGTTATCACAGTTTTGTCAATCTGACCCAAACCTGGACACTCACCTGGGATGAGGCAATCTCTCTTAAGAATTGCCTCCATCAGACTGATCATGTCAGCGGGACATTTTCTTGCTTGCTGATTGATGTCTGAGGGCCCAGCCTCCATTGCTCAGGGCCCCATCTCTGGGCAGGTGGGCCTTGGCTGTATAAGAAGGCAGGCTGAGCACACATGGAAAGCAAGCCAGCAAGCAGCACCCCTCCTTGGCCTCTGCATCCGCTCCTGCCTTCCCCAGGGACAGACTGTGACATGGGAACTGTGCTGAAATAAACCCATTCCGCTCCAAGCTGATTTGGGCAGTGTTTTATCACAGTGACCAAATTATGACAGTGGCCCATGCCTATGATTCTAGTATTTGGGAATCTAAGGCACAAGGATTGTCATGAAAAACCAGATGCCAGCCCCGTTCTCTGGTGAGGACCCAGGTGTCTCAATCTTCCGTCTATCTAATTTCCATTCCTCTGTGTCAGCTGCTGGTCAGCAGGGACCCCAGAGGCCACACTGGCCGGGACTCAAGTCAGGGATCCTCACTGCCTTCCTGTCCTTCATTCCAATGTCTTTGCTGACTCTTCGTCCCCTAACAACCTGCCTTCGAGATCCTCCCCTCCCACTGTACCCCCACTTCCTGGGGACGCCACCTGTTGCTGTGACCCCCGTCCTCCTAGCGTTTTCTTGCCGAGCTTCTCAGTATTTCCTCCTGGGCCATTTCCACTCCTTTGTGTCTCATGGCAGCCCACAGAAGCTCTCTCTACCGGACCTTTCAGCTGCCTAGAACCCAGACCAAAGAAGGGAGAATCAGCCCAACAAGGCAAGGCCAGATATCTACCTACACCAGGAAACATCTCAATTATCCTAACTCCAGATGCCTAAATCCCAATGCAAAAACACCAACATGAACAGCCAAGACTATATGCCCCCTTCAGAAGCCAGTAATCCTAATGCAATAGGCCCTAAGAAAAACAAGTTAACTTAAGTACACAATGAGGACTTCAAACAATTATTTATATGTTCGAGGACCTTAAAGAAAATATGAACAAATGCCCAAATGAAGACCATGAAAATTCAAACAGTTGAATGAAATAAAATAATTCCAGACATGAAAATATAAATAAAATCACTCAAGAAAACCCAAACTGAAATAAAACTGGAAATAAAAAACTTAGGATGCCAAAAATCTTGGAGCTAAGCATCACCAACAAGTTACAAGAAATGGGAGAGAAAATTGCAGGTCTTAAAGAAAGAAAATGTTAAATCTAAAAAAAAGAATCCAGGCATAAAATATCCAGGACATATGGGAGTCTATGAAAAGACAAAACTTACAAATAATAGGGAGAAAAGAAGAAGAAGAAACCCAGGTCAAAAGCACAGAAAATATTTCTAACAAAATTATAGAAAAGAAATTACCCAACCTAAAGAAGATGCCTACCAAAGAACAAGAACCTTATGGAATACCAAATAGACTGGACCAGAAAAGGAATTCCCCACAACACATCATCATCAAACACTAAAATACAGAACAACAGCAACAACAAAGATATTAAAAGCTGCAAGGGAAAGTACCAAGATGTAGTGATATTTCATTTGTATTTTAATAAGTGAAGCTTGCCTGAAGTTCAGAGAATAAAACAGTTGCACTGATTAGTTTTACAGACCAGGCAGTGGTGACACACACCTTTAATCCCAGTAGCCACACTAGTTTGCCATAGAAACCAGGTGGTGGTGGTACAGGCCTTTAATCCCAGCACCAGAGAGGAATAGAAGACAGGAGGAGACAGCTCTCACTCACAGTCTCATTCTGAGATTCCTAAGGCAGGATCATCATTTCGGACTAAGGTAGAGATAAGAGCTAGTGGCTGGCTGTTTAACTTTCTTAACCTTCAGGCTGAACCCCAATTTCTGTCTCTGGGTTTTTGTTAATTGTGCTACACCAAGCAATGTAGAAACATATAACACTTGAGTTCTCAGTTGAGACACTAAAAGCCAGAAGGGCCTAGACAGATATTCTATAGACTCTGAGAGACCACAGATGGAGCCAAGACCACTAAAACCATCAAAACTATCAATTACAATCAAAGAATAAAGAAAAACAGTCTGCAACAAAACCAAATGTAAACAATTTCTATCTACCAATCCAGCTCCATAGAAGGAACTAGAAGGAATTCATCAGTCTGAAGAGGGAAACCACAGCCAAGAAGACACAAGGAATAAATAATCCTAGAATAGTAAATCAAAGCACAGGAAACCCACATCATAACAACAAAATAACAGGAATCAATAAACACTGCTCATGATAATTCTCAATATTAACAGCCTCAGCTCCCCAATAAAAAGACACAGACTAACAGATTTAATTAGAAAGCAGGATCTACTTAGGAACTAGAGGAGGGACGAGGACATCGCAAGAACACGGCCCACAGACTCTACTAAGCAGGCCTCATAGGGGCTCCCAGAAACTGAAGAAACAAACACAGACCCTGTCTGGGTCTGAGCTAGGTCCTCGGCATACAGTGTATGGTCATGTAGCTAGTGTTCTTGGGGGACTCCCAACAGTGGGAGTTGGGGGTGTCTCTGACTCTTTTGCCTGCCCTTTGGACCCTTTTCCTCCTACTGAATTGCCTCATCCAGTCACGATAGGAGGGTCTGTGTCCAGTCTTATTGTACTTTGTTAGGCCATGCTTGGTGGATATCTCTAGGAAGCCTACTCTCTCTCTGTCTCTGTCTCTCTCTGTCTCTGTCTCTCTCTCTCTCTAAGGGAAACAGAGGAAGAGTTGATCTGGGGGAGAGGGGAGGTGAGGGGAAGGACTGGGAGCCAGAGCTGACTCCAAGGGAGCAGTGTCTTCCAGACACACCAGGACCAATGCTCAAATGAACTCACAAGGCTTCGTATGGTAACACACACAAGACCTGCATGAGTTCCAGCCAGACAGCGCCCCAGCCCTGAGAGGAAGAACTGAGCATCGAGTCCCGCCCCTAACGAAGAAGCTACAGACAACTGTTACCTGCTGGCAAAAGGAAAATAGTTTTCTCCAGTTTAGTCTTATTGGGTATACCAACCATACTTCAGGGCAGGACCTATTCACAGTTGGAGCAGTTGGCCAACAAAAAACAAACTCAGTTGTGTTTTTGTGGACATTTTAAATTTGGGTTTGTTTTTAGCATTTTTGTTTCGTTTTGTTTTATTGACCTTTTGTTGATTTTGATTTTTGTGTTTTTGTTGAGTTTTGTTTGTTTCTTCTCTTTTTAAAAGAGAAAAAGAACATAAAGTTGGGTGGGCAGGGAGGATCTGAAAGGAATTGACAGAGAAGAAAAGCAACATTAAAATATCAAAAAAATTTTTTCAATTAAAAATGAAAAAAATTAAAAGTGTTACAGATACCTCTGCAATTACTCAGAAATTAAGATATCCAGGTATCTGCAATCCTAAAAAAAAAAGAACAGATAAAGTAGTAATTTCCTTTTACACACACACACACACACACACACACACACACACACACACCACACCAAAGCTAAAAACGAATGAATAAAGAGAGCAGGAAAAAGAATAAATAAAGCTGATATTAGTTCATCTTAATTTTTGGCAAATTGGTGGCAGCCCGCAGATTGGGGGGGGGGCGGGGGATGGAGGGGGATAAAGAAGCCAGTCCATTATCGGAAGGATTTTTCCATGTTTGGTTATCTTTCCAGCCACTCCCCTCCCCACCCAGTCAGGGTGCCACCCTGCCCAGCTCAGCTAATTGACTCAGGCCCTGTTCCTACCCACTCCCTTCCTCTCTCCCTCGCCCTCTAGACAGTGAGCAGCTGGAGATGAGCCCTGGACCCTTCTTCTCAGGGGAGAGAGCATTGTGCAGGACGGAGACTAGGAAACACCCACACAAGGTTTGGTGAGTCCACTTCGGGGGTACACATTTGCACAGGCTGTAACACCCCCCAGAAATTATGAGGGCACGTGTCATTTTAAGGGGTGTGCCCAGCAGGGCCTATAGGGCTTCTTTGAGGCAGGAGGAAAAGGGTGAGTCACGGGTGCTGAGCTGGCTCGCCAGGCCCCACGCTGGCCAGTGATTAACATGACAATTGCTCGGCGGGTGCAGCCAGCTGCCCTGGCTGCTGAAGGGGCGTGCCGGGCCTGATGCCCTTCCCTGCCTCACCTCTCCCCAGAGTCTGACTCTGTATCTCCGTCTCCAGTCTCCAATCCCAGGAGCAGGAGCCAGAGAGAGTTTAGGAGACGTCAATTTCCAGTCCTAAATTCAATGAAGACTGCCAGAAAAGATGTTCATGAAAGGGCAATTGTGTGGCCCAGTGTTTTCTTCCAACACCGAGAATTGGTAAACTCAGAAGCCAGGTCACCGGCCACATCCTACGGCGACACCTTTTGCTTGCTACTGACCCCTCCTGGATTGCAAGCTGAAGAGACTCAGGGAAAGAAGAGAAAGAAAAGAGAAGAGAGGAGTAGGGAGGCGAGGGGAGGGGAGGGGAGAGGAGAGAAAAAACGAAAAGAAAAACTGGTTCTGGGTTTGCTGTTCATATTGTTGTCTTGTTGAGACCCGAACTCGGTATGCCCAGGCCCCCAAGGGCTGGGATTACAGACGTGCACCATCAAGCCTGGCTTTAGTTGTAAGAGTTTTGTTTTTTTAGACGGTCTCATTGTAATTCAGCCTGCCTTGAAACTCAGCAATTTTCCTCCCTCAGCCTCCTGAGTGCTAGTATTGCTAACATACCTGGGTTTGGTACTAGGTTCTTTTCATTGTAATTTGAGTTTAGTTTAATTTGATGTGTATAGGTGATTTGCAGGTATGTATGTCTGTGCACTGCCTGTGTGCCGGTGCCTTGAGGCCAGAAGAGATGTCGGATTCCCTAGAATCAGAGCTGTAGACAGTAGTGAGCTACTATGTGGGTGGTGGGATCCTCTGGAAGAGCAACCACTGCTCCTAACTGCTGAGCCATCTCTCCAGCTCCTGTCCTGAACTCTTAAGCCCAGCTCCTGATTGGAGAGGATGGAATTTGCCTGAGGTCACAGATTAGGAGACCTGTGCCCTTTCCTCCAAAGACTATGCTGCCCCCCCCACCTGATTTCTTTTGCACCAAGATCTCACTTGGCGTTTTGTCTTGCCGAAAATGGGGGTGCCACTGAGAATTGCACAGTATTCCATAATGCTAGTCAAGACTGTTGGCTACTGGATACCACGAGGGCCAGTGAGCACACTGGGTCTTTCCCAAACAGCCTCATCGGTTCATGGTGGGGTCAACCACTATTCCAGTTTTCCTAAGACAGTCCTGGAAAAAGTCTGTAATTCCGAAGTTCCTGGGTCTGAGACAAACGCGGCCTACAGTTATCTAACTCAAGGGTCAGAACAGCAGGAGCATCGCGTGCTCACCTGTGGCTGGTGTCTCATGGGTGAGTGTGTAGGAAATAAGGACAAAAGAGGAATGAAGGAAAGCAATTGTGCAAAGACCTTGAGATGAAGAACAAGAAGCCCAGACGAGCTGGGGAAGCAGCGCTAAAGACTCCTTAAGGAAAACCTTGGGTCAAGCTTCTCTGAGTTGAGGCCTACTATTCCAGCTGTGCTGGGCTGGTCATTTGGCAAGGAAGCCCCTCTAGGAAGATGGGAGCACCTCTAGGAAGATGGGAGCACCTCTAGGAAGATGGGAGCACCTCTAGGAAGATGGGAGCACCTCTAGGAAGATGGGAGCATCTCTAGCCCTGCTAAAGGGACAGTCAGGATAACTAGTTCTTTGGTGAGATCCAGTGCCCTTCCTTCCCAGAACGCCCATCTGTTGGAATAGCTCACAGTTGTGCAGCTTTGAAATCTGCCTCCTCCTCTGAATTATTTTATTTCAGAGACACATTCTTTCTCCTTTTCTTCTTTTTCCTAAGTGTGCTTTTCCTAACAACTTTAGATTTCTTATTCATTCTCTAAAGCGTCTCTTCCACCATGTGGTCTGCTGTGTGTTTGGCCTCCGTGCCAGCTTCTAACCAGGGCTGTTTCCTTCCCTCCTCCTGCTCCTGAGCAGCCGCTCAAGTTTAGAGCCAGCCTGCCTGGGAGTTTTTCTGTTAAACTCTAATAAAATTGTCTTTGAGCTGCCATTTGAGTCCATTCTTTTTATTGTTGTTTTTCCTTAAGTTTTATTTATTTTGGGGCTAGACAGATGGTTCAGCAGTTAAGAGCACCGGTTGCTCTGCCGTAGGATCCAGTTCAATTCCCAGCACCTATATGATAACTCATAGCTGTCTATCACTCCTGTCTCAGGGGATCCAGCACCCTCTTCTGGTCTCTGCAAGCACTACATGCATGTGGTGCACAGACATGCACCAGTCATAGCACATAAAATAAAAATAAATACAATCTCCAAGCAGTAATTTTCCTTTCTACCTACTTGCATACCTATAGGTATGTGTGTGGCTGCTTGTATATCTGGTGCCCTCAGAGGCCAGAAGAAGACGTAAGACTACGTGAACTGGAGGTATAGACCCTTGTGAGCTACTGTGTCTACACTGGGAACAGAGCCTAAGTCCTCTCCGAGAGCAGCAAATGTGGAGGCTGGAAGGATGGATGGCTCAGTGGTTAAGAACACTTATTATTTTTCTAGAGGACCCGGGTTTTATTTCAGCACCCACGTGGTGGCTCACAAACACCCGTGACTCCAGCTCCAGAGGGTCTGGTGCCTTCTGATCTCGCACACATAAATACACACATACATTCAGATAAAACAAATAAATATTTTTTTTAAAAAAAAGAAAGGGGCAAAGGAAGGCAACAAGTGCTCTTAACTGCTGAGTGGTCTCTCTAGCCCCTTAAACTCTTACCAATGAGACTAAGAGCCCCACGAGAAGACCCCGATTTTCCTGTATCATCTGGTTGTGGATCTGGTTTCCAGCGAGTTCTCTAGAGAGCAGGCTTACTGAGGAAAAGGAGTGTTCAAGAGCTGGTAGGAAGGCAAGAGGATATTTTGGGATGAAAGTAAGGAAAACCCTGACTCACACCGGCTTAAATAACACAACAGTGGGTTTGCCACCATATAGGCTTAGCAGTCACTTGGGGAATCTCGGCTCTGCTGCCCTCATTATCAACTTCATCCTCAAACTAGTGACAAAATGGTCACCTCTAGAAACAATATTGTTCTGGGCAAGAGGAAAGACTGTCTCTCCTAGGGGCTTCATTTAGAGACAAGGTCATTTTTCTCAGAAGTATACCAGGCTCGGTCACATGCTCAACCTGGAACCAGTCTCCAGTGAGGTAGACCAGCCAGACCCACAGGGCTGTGCAGGGAAGATGCAGAGCCTGAACAAAAGTAGTTTCGAGGCCAGCCTGGTCTACAGGACACGTTCCAGGACAGCCAGGGCTACACAGAAAAACCCTGTCTTGAAAAACCAAAAGGAAAAAAAAAAGTAAATTTAAGAATAAATTGATTTGTCAATTCTTCTTAAGCTTCCTATTTTTTTCTTCATTAAAAACTCTGCTCTGGCCCCCGACGAACTGCGGAGCCTCCCACCAGCCCACACCTGCTTCTCTTCGGCTCCAGCCTGTGGGCTTCCATCCTGCCTCAGGCTTCCTGCACCAGGTCTTGACCCCAACCCTGCTACCACTGGCCGGTTCATTCTCTGCTATTCTCAGGGGACACAGAAGACAGACGAGGAGTCCGAAGCTCCCTGGGTGACATACTTCAACAAGCCAGACATCAGTGCCTGGGAATTGTGTCAAGGGATCACCCACTTGTTGGCTATGATCTGGTTCCTAAGCCCAGAATCATTGATATGGCTTTCAGGTGTGTAGAGGTTAATGGGTCTTGCTCATGCTGTCTGCATCTTAGAGGGTCTTAAGGACAAAGCAGAACCTCAATAGGGAAACTACCCCTGTGCCATCCAGTAACCTGGACCAACTTTAAGTGAACTGGAAATCTCCACTCTGGAGAAAGTGGGCCTCCACAAAGCCTAAATTCCCTTCGATGCACTTCCCAAGGACTTACTACTATTGCTACTCGATGAAAACCGTCACCTGGAGATGTTTTATGTAAGCAAAATTTCCTTTGAGTATCAAACCATGTAATCGTAACATGGACTTTGGTAAGAAGAAATGAGTTTGAACTGAAAACACAAAACAAAACAAAAAAAAAAAAAGAATTCTACTCTGGCCAAAGATGGCAATTCAAGCCTGCATCCTTGACTTTCTCTGTCCTTAGAATTTATTCCCCATCCCATCCCCTGCCCATACTATCTAGTGAGTAGCCAGACCCTACCCAACCATCTAGGCACCAAACCAACTGTTTAGTCTACATGAGTCTACACTGATCATCAGTGCAAAGAGACCATCATCCCGTGCCCCCTCTCCTTGCTGAGCTCCAGCCTCCATGTATCTCCTTCCCATTCTGAGGGTCTCTGGCACACTCAGGGGATGCTCCCCACCGACTTAGCTGCTGGACTAACAGGTGTTCGCAGGCTGAGGAGGGAAGTGTAACCAACAGACTTTAATCTACACTTTAATCTGGAGAGAAGCCAGAGAATGGCTCTGAGCCCAAGGGCAAGTTGGGTAGCTTGCGAGAGTAACAAGGAGACCTGATTTCATGACTGATGAGCATAGCACAGTCACCCCGCAATGGACAGGTTAGGTGACAGATTACTATCCACTGACTCTTCCAAAATAGATTTCTAGTATCCCCTCTGCTGAATGCTGCTCTGGGCTCCCGTACCACCTGACTGCGGGGGATGTATGTGGGTCATAGCCAGTGCACCAGTTATCCAGATCTGGCTACCCATCCTCAGTATATGAGTTAAAATAGCCACATTAGGGCTGGAGAGATGGCTCAGGGGTTAAGAGCACTGGCTGCTCTTCCAGAGGTCCTGAGTTCAATTCCCAGCAACTACCTGGTAGCTCACTACCATTGTGGAGTCTGATGTCCTCTTCTGGCATAAAGGCATATGTGCAGATAGAAAGCACGCACACGCACACACACGATATATAATATATATAATAAATCTTTTAAAAAATAGCCACATTAATGGTGAGAAACAGAAAAGGTTCTTGGGCTCTGGCTCAGCCTGCCTTGGGGCTAAGCCTCTGCACTTAAGGCCATTGTGCTCCTTATGCTTCCCTCCTTTCTGGAGTGACGCGGGAGCCTCACACTCAGGGGACAAGTGGCTAACTGGAGTTGTCCTGAGCCGGCTTCTTGTGATGCTTGTCTCTGGTCCACAGCCCCTAGTACCTGCTGGACTCGCTTCTCCCCTCCACCCCCCAGGGTCTGTCATGGTCTGTTTTAGTATGTTTGAAAACCTGCTCAGTGTCACGTCCCTGCTCTGGGAAGGAGAGCAGGCAGCTAAGGGACCAGTTTCCCTTCTGTCCCTGTGACAAGCACAGCTAAAGGCAGCTTTAGATAACACTTATAGATAGCAGACCTTTACTTAGGGAAGGCAGTGGCTCACAGGCCCCAGCCATGCCTAGCTAGCCTTTGTCATAGCTCAAGAATAACCTGCTCTGGGAAAGGTATCACCCACTTTGACCTGGCTCTCCTATGATCAATTAGCAACAAGACAGTCCCCTACATACGTGGCTAATCTGATCTGGGCAGCCCCTGAGTGGAGCCCCCCTTCTCAGATGACTAGGCTGCATCAGATGGACAGCTAAAGCTAAGTAAGATGGACCCTGAACCTCAACTTTTTGAGATCTGTATTTGATACCCAGCAGCTTCTGGAGTTCAGACGAGACAAAGGCATGAGCTCTGGAAGTTTCTGAGCTTATCCCCACTCCCCTGCATCCCTGGGGGTTTCCACAGGGCAGTGTGTGTATCTCCAGCCTGCTTGGCCTCCAGGATCCGATCTACTGGGCAAGAGCCAGCCTCCTTCCTGTCCCTGCTCTTCCTGCATCACCCAGGTGGAGCTCGGGCAGCCCTCCCCCACGCAGCCCGCGGTGACTCAGTGGAAGCTGGCGGCCACTTCCTTGCCTTCCCCGCCCACACTCACATTCCGGCGGCCAGCTCACTGGCTTCTGGAGCTTGACCCACAGGCCCTGGCCTCTGCTTAGAGTAAACAGTCATCTCTTTATGGGACAGTTTACACGCAGGACCAGCCCGGGATGGGAAGGGCTCACGTGTGTCTGACCCACTGTGAATAACTAGCCTCTGTGAAGCCTTCCCTTTGACCCCTGACTGACCTGGGACTCTCGTTTAAAGGAACTAGAGACTCAGCCTCGATGCTGGATTAGTATGGTTATAAAATTTTGTTAAAAAAAAAAAAAAGGTTTCTTAAAAAAAAATAATCTAGGAGGAACTGGAGATGTTGTTTAGTGTAGAGTGCTTGCCTAGCAAATATGAGGACCTAGTTCAGTACTCCCTGCCACCAAAGGAGGGCGGGATTAACGTGGCAGGAGATGTAGTTCCTTTGCTAGAGCATTTGTCTAGCGTGCGGCAGGTCTCGGATCCAATCTCCTGAGCCAAATGAAACCAGGCTTTGTGGTTCACATCTGGGCCGAGCACCACTGAGGTGCGGAGGCAGGAGAAACCGTTCAGGGTGATCCTTAGTTGCATACTAAGTTTGAGGCTAGTTTAAACTCCCAACCTTAGCCCTCAAGACCGTAAGAAATGCTGCAGTGCTTCCTGCTCTCTCCGCAGGAGAAAGAGGAAGGACAAACAAGGCGCTACTTCCCTTTTCTAAAAACAATCAGCGAAGACTTTCCCAGAAGCCTCGCTTGGCCGCCTTTGCCTACGTTCCTTCGCACAGCCAGGTGCCACACACTCCTCATGGTCAGAGAGTGGACTGTGCGGAAGAGGATGGGATGGGAAGGGGAGAGCCTGCCCCATCTGCTGAGAAACGGTGGTGGAGCGAGGTGACCAAATCCAGAGAGGAGCTCAGATGGTCCCTGTGCCACCACAAGGAGATGTGTTTGTCCAGTTTAAACCAACAGTCAGTCTAGCTGCTCCACACTTGGGTCCAAACTTCCACCCGCTCTAGCTGATCATTCAGGGTGACCTTGCAGACAATAACCGCGTCACTAACTACTTGCTAATGTCCAGAGAAGAGGAAAACAGCTCCAGAGACCACCATGCTTCCCAGAGAAGCTGAGCCGGCTTCAGAAAGGCAGAGTAGCTCATAGGGAACCAGAGAGCCAGGTGGGAGGTAGGGATTGCCTCTGCCAAGAGCCACAGTCCTGAGAGCAGATCCCCGTCCTAGCCGGAAGACCAGCCAGGCTCTCAAATACAGGGGAAGGAGTCAGGCTGGGCCAAGGTGGATTTGGGGAGCAGGCGCAGCTGTAGAGCGCTTTGGGCAGCGTCTCTTCTGGGTCTGTAGCCTTATTTTGTCTTGTGTTTCCTTCTCAAGCAGGTTAATGGGCACGCCCTTAGTGCTTCCGGAAAGGTGAAAACTACACAGAGACCGTGCATGCTGGGGTCTCTAGTGACAGGTTACAAAAAAAGTCACAGTGTCTCATTGTCCCTTTACCCTGTGTCCCACTGGGCAGCAATCACCTCTCTACTGTGAGCTGATTTGTTCGGGCTAGCAGAAAGGAGTAGAGGCCTTGGTCTGGCTATTAGTCCCACCGGGCGAGATAAGACCACTACCACAACTTTTGAGCCAGAGTTAAAGCAAGCTTTATCAACTACTGGCCAGGACAATGGACACCAGCCAGTTCCCTACCTGGGGATTCCACAGTATGGAGCCAAATTACCTTAGTCAGAGGCTTATAAAGGCAAGACCCACAAGGCTTTGAACTTCCTGCCTTTGTCCAATGGGGGTAAACATACATCCTGATGTATTTCCTGCCTGCATGCCACCTGCCTACACGTGATCAACAGCCTGTGCCATTGGGGCAACCAAACTTGTTTATCATAGAAGTGAGAACACGGGACTCGGCATTTTACATGAACAACAGCCCCCAGCATTCCTGGAAGTTATCTGTCCTTGGTCAAATGGTGCATCCAGGTTAGAGGCACAGTCATTCAAACTAAAGCATCACTAGGCCTAAGAGTAGGTCTGCCTAACTCCCCCAGACTCACTAAGGAATCAGGAGCTGTGTCTAAGTTCTAAAATCGAGTTGGGCTGCCTTTGCCTTCCTGTTCTCATCCTTTCTTTCCCACACTAGCTGAGTCATCAAGCTCTTGCATTTCTGAGCCTCCAGAACTCTGAACAAAATAAATCTCTGTTCTTTATAAATTGCTTAGTTCCGTGCATTCTGTCTCAGAAGCAGGAAACAGACCAAAGAACCATCCAGTCCAGCCCCCACCCCACCCCCCGTTCAATAGCTGACCCTGGCCATTACCCCAGGGTCTACAGAACGTGGAAATCAACACTACACCTGTTTCAGACACACGGTTAGGGATGGCTGTGTCTTAGTTACGTTTTTGCTTTTCGGGCTGGGGGGGGGACTTAATTGGGGGAGGGGGAGGGAAATGGGAGGCGGTGGCGGGAAAGAGACAGAAATCTTTAATAAATAAATAAATTAAAAAATAAATAAATAAATAAAATAAATAAAAAAATAAAAACATCAAAAAAAAGAGAGAGAACATGACCAATGTAATTTATAGAAAAAAGAGTTTCTGTGGACTTCAGTTCTAGAGGGTAAGGGTCCATCGTGGTGGGGAGACTTGGCAGCAGGCATGGTGGCTGGAGCAGGAAGCTGAGAGCTAAGACCTCCACAAGCATGAAGCAGAGAAAATAAAGAAGGATGAGGCTATAGCACATCAAAGCCCACCACCAGTGACAACACCCTTCAACTAGGCTGCACATCTTAAACCTCCCCCAAAACAACTGGGGACCAGGTGTTCTAGTACTTGAGCCTAGAGGGGGAATATTTCTTTTTTTTTTAAATATTTTTTATGGTTTATTTAACTTTATTTTATGTGCATTGGTGTGAAGGTGTCAGATCCCCTGCAACTGGATCATCAGACAGTTGTGAGCTGCCATGTGGTTGCTGGGAATTGAACCCCAGTCCTCTGGAAAAGCAGTCAGTGTTCTTAACCACTGAGCCATCTCTCCAGCCCCAAGGGGGAATATTTCTCATCTGACACACCACAGCTTACTAAACAGAAAGAGCCAGCTGGTAAATGACTGTGGGTTAGACTACAGGCACTAGCTAAGTACTTTCTGTGTTGAGTAATTGGTTGATTTGACTTTGAGACAGTGTCTCAAAAGACCGGCGTCTTGGGGTTTCTATGGCTGTGAAGAGACATCATGACCAAGGCAACTCTTACAAAAGAATGTACTCAATTGGGGCCTGGCTTCCAGCTTTAGAGGTTTAGTCCATTATCATCATGGTGGGGGGGGGGTGGCAGCCGGCAGGCACAGTGCTGAAGCAATGGTTGAGAGCTTTACATCCTGACCCATGCACAGGCAGCAGGCAAAGAGCCACAGGGTCTGGCACAGGCTTTGAAACCTAAAACCACCCCCAGGGATACACCTCCTCTAACAAGGCCACATCTTCTAATCCTTCTGACCCTTCTCAAACAGGCCACCGGCTGAACACCAAGCATACAACTATAAGAGCCTATAGAAGCCATTCTCTTTCAAACCACCGCTGTGGATGAGACTTGCCTTAAACTCCTAATCCTCTTGCCTCTATCTCCCATATACTGGAATCACAAGTGTGTACCACCACAACTGGCTCTTTATTTAACTTTAGACTGGTCCCCTTCCTCAGCCTCCCTCCCGAGTTCTCAGCTGACATCTTTTAACTACGTCCACACCTCTCAGAGTGCAGAGTGCACCCCCAGGTCACCCTGCAATCGATTCTTTCTATATGCTCTTCTGATGGAATTTCCGTATCATCAGTGACTTCAATAAGCTCTTAGCCTCCGCCAAACATGCTAGCAAGAACCTTTTATTTTTCGTTAGTCTCTAACACATCTAAGGATGTGTGGGTTAAGGGGGAGGCACCCTGACTGGAAGCCGCCCGGTTCTCAGTGTGGAGGCAGCATGAAGGGAAGGCTGCTTGCTGTTTTTAAGCTGAGCAGGTTCCTGGGGAGTCAGGGACTGAGGAAGGATCTTTAAGGCCACTCGATCTTTCCACCGAGGGAGCTAGTACGAGACACTAGCGTCTTTCTTCAAAGGAGTAGGTGGAAGGTGGTAGCTGGAGGCCTTTGGCAGGATGACAGACACCAAAACGGTGACCATGATGGATACCACCCTCATGCTGAGGAGGAAGGCACAGCCTCGTTCTGGATGCCACGTGCCTCGATGTGCATGTCCTCATGCTGGCTCTCCAGTAGACAAGGAACATCTTGCCACCGTTGAGGAGGCAGCAGACGTTTATGAAAAGCCAAGGTGTTCAAAGGATAATAGCATCAGTGTGAAGGTACAGATCACCATGGGTGATGCTGTGCCAGGGGCATCTGCAGGATCTGATTCTCCCTTTACTTATGGTTTTCTTTCTTTGCCAGCCTCCTTTGCTGTTGCTACCAGGTTCGCCCTGATCACACGAAACACACACCTCAGTAATGGCACTGATGCTGCCTACTCAAGAAGGATGTGCTGGAGCAGAGAAACTGGGACTGAGGTTTCCTTACTCCATAGGTTCTCTTTCTCTCTCTCTCTCTCTCTCTCTCTCTCTCTCTCTCTCTCTCTCTCTCTTTCTCTCTCTCTCTCCTTCTTTCTCTTTCTCTGGTTTGTTTCTCCAGGGGGCACTCACCCAAGAAATAATAACAAGCATGTATTAGTCCTCTCTGCTGTGTAATTAATGACCCCTAAACTCAGCCAGTATCACTAGGTAGGCTGGAACTCATTATGTAGACCAGGCCTGGCCTTGAACTCACAAAGATCTGCCTGTCTCTGCCACTCAGTGCTTAGAGTAAAGACGTGCACCCCGCACACCCAGCCTGGCACGGTTATTTCCACGGCATCCAGAATCGACCTGTTCATCATGGCTTTCTTCATTCCCCCTCTGGGCAGTGCATGCGACTGTTCAGTTTTCTCTGGGACTTGGAAGTTTTCATGTCTAACCTAAAAGGCATTCTTCCTCCGATGTCTATGAAAGACTTGTGGAAAATCAGGAGCAACCACAGCAAGAAACCAAAAGCAAATGGGCTGGGTTTGTTTTTTCCTTCACGATCTATGGGCGTTTGCAGAGGCTTAAAGCATCCAACCCAAGAGCAGCATTACTTCCGTGGAAGGCAGGAAATGGGGTATGGGGAAGCAGATGTTGACTAGCTTAAGGGACAAAACCAGAAGAGAAAGGAATAAAGAGAGAGGAGAGAGAGAGAGAGAGAGAGAGAGAGAGAGAGAGAGAGAGAGAATAAAATGAAATGAAGTGATCAAAAGTGGGCAAACAATCTGTGTTTTATATCAAAATCAAACTTCTAACTAGGAAAGGGGGATGGGTCGCACTGTCTGCCAGTCACAGAAAGAAGATGGTGGGTAAACACCCCCAAGATAGCCCATGTCTTCCAGGGCGCCTTCTGGCTCTGATAGGTTAGTCTTCTGGTTGAGTTGCTTCTTTGGGCTCTACAGTGCTTGTTGCTTCCTCTTTCTTAGCCACCCTGTGGCCACCTGTTTCTGGGGAGCTCTGCCCCCAGCAACAACCAGGAAAACCCAGAGACTGAGAATAGGGCCCATTTCCCAGAACCCCAGGTACAGAGCGGGGAGGGGTGAGGACTTCTTGGATGTGGGCTCCCCACGAGCTGAGAAAATGCACTGTCATGTGCCTTGCTCCTCCCGTCAGCTCCCAGGACAGGCTACACAGCAGACACTTCTGTTTGTCCTCACAGAAGGACAGGGCTTCCACAGCCTGACCGAGGAATCTCCCTGATCAAATCCAGGCCCCACTAGACAAGGACTCTACTATGGAACTGCTTCTCTGCCCTGGGACTTAATTTGTAGCAAAAGTGCTTGCCGGTGGTTTGTATCTTCTGTCAACTTGACAAGATAGAGAATATCTTGGAAAAGATCTGAATACATCTGTGAGGGATTTCCTAGACTAGGTGGGAAGACTTACCCTGTATGTTGGCTGGGGTCCTGGATTGCATCAGAAGGAGAAGGCAAACTAAGCTAAGCTTGAGCACTCATTGCTCTTTGCTTCCTGATGGTGGACATAATTTCCTCCTGTGCGACCATTCCTGCTAGACGGGGAGTATCCCAGGAACTGTGAGCCAGATAAACCCTTCCACTCCTAAGCTACTTTTGCCAGGTATTTTGCAAAAGCAATGGGACAAGCATCCAATGCGGAACTCAACTGATTCCCAGCCTCAGGGACAATGCACACTGGTGTCTTGTCACCTGAGTAGTTGCGATCATCTGTAAGTAAGATGTAAGTAAGTCTGTTGCGGCCCAGGTATCCCTTCCTTTCTGAAGTGCACTACACTGGCAGAAAACCTCATGAAGGCAGCACTGTGACTTGGTCACAGGGTCGTTGGCCCACCATGGAGGCAAAGTAGCCATTTTATTAGCCCTTATCACCACAGGTCATAGGGCATCTCCCTTTCTGGTTTGTTTCTCCAGGAGGCACTCACCCAAGAAATAATAACAAGCATGTATTAGTCCTCTCTGCTGTGTAATTAATGACCCCTGAACTCAGCCAGTTGGGAAGCTGTTCTGATATTCAGTCTGGCTTTAAACTCACTCCTGGACTTGAGCAATCCTCCTGCCTCAGGGTTCCTAAGGAGCTGGGTTGTACAGCACTGTGCCTGGTAGGAGTAGATCAATGACATCACACTTTCCTGAAGTATTACTTAATTACATAGTATAAAATAAGTTTTAAGATTTTGATTAAATGAGTATGATTCTGGGCCAGATACAAGCAAGGGCAACAGAGGAGACGAACAAGAGCACTGGGAAAGGGCTTTACGGCAGGGGCCTCCAGACACCAAGGAGCAAGCAGCTCAGTGGGGATTGATAGGTACCCACAAAAGGCACTTCAGATCAAGGAATGGAAGAGGGCCAGCTTCATCCCCAGAGCATTCCACAGAGGGGGCAGAACTCTAACCCCAGGAGAATCTCTACTATGTTCAGTTGGAGTTAGACCAAACGGGACTGCCACTATCCTGCCTCCATCCCAAAAATGGACTGAGCACCAGGATTACAGACAGTGGTGGATTCTGGGAATAAGGAAACAGGGTCAGATGCCTAACCATTCTCTCCTCTCTTCACCTCATCCCTTCTCTAGTCTCCTCTTCTTTCCTCTCCTCTCTTCTCTTCCCTTCTCCCCTCCATCCCCTCTCCTCTCCTCTCTTCTCTCCTCTTCCCTTCCCTTCTCCCCTCGCATCCCCTCTCCTCTCCTCTCTCCTCTCCTCTTCCCTTCCCTTTCTTCCTCTCTTTCCCTCCCCTCCCTTCTCCTCTCATTCCCCCATCCTATATTCACAATACTGAAGACTGAACCTAGGGCCTCATGTCTACTTAAGCACATCACCACTGAGTTACATGCCCAGCCCAGTGCTTTGTCTTTTCTGACCAAGGTCACTGTATCTAAAGTCCAAGACAACATAGACATTCGAAGGTGGTTCCCTGCCCACCCTCCTGAGGGAGAGCCCACCCAAAGTGGAGAGCACTGTCCTGGATTTGGGTTCTGGACCACATGAAAAGGAGAGAGCTAGGTGATCATGGACATTCATCACTGTCTTCCTGTTTTAAGGGAGAAAGGATGGATTTTGGCTCAGGTGCCAGGTTAGACTCGAAGTCAGTGGCTGGACCCTGAGGGAGCTAGCCACATCACATCCACAACCAGGAAAGGTGTGCAAAGGTGCACCCTAGAGCTCAGCTCACTTGCTCTACTTACAAAGGTGCTACCCACAATTAATTCAGAGCTCCCCACACCAATTAACGGAATCCAGAGAATTCCTCACATGGATGCCCAGAGGCCCAGCTCCCAGGTGGTTCTAGATTCTGCCAGGCTGACACTTAACACCGATCCTCTGTGGGATGAGGGGCGACCACCCTGGCAAGCTCAAGGTCACCTTCAGGAGGAGTGGCAGGAAGAAAGGCCTTTCTCCAGTGCTGGACTCCTGTGACAAGCACTGCTGTCCTGAGCTGCCCCCAGTCCCTCATTCTAACAACTCCATCTCGTGTGAAAACATTGCTCCATGTGTATAGAAATAGTTTCAAATGGCATCAGCGCCTTCAGCGAGGCAAGTGATGGGTAACCTTTGACCCCTTGTTTCTATCTTTAGCCCAAATTCCTTTTTATAGAGAGTGTCCCCCTCTTATATTCCGAAGATTTTTCTTCTCTTTCTATTATTCTTAAAAAGCTGTCATATTTCTTTTTTTGTCTTTTTCTTCAAGTCTGGCAAGGAATAAAGAGGATTGTGGCATTGAGTCTATTCTCAGTGAGGATTCCTTTTTTGTTGTTGTTGTTGTTGTTTTGTTCTGTTTGTTTGTTTTCCGAGACAGGGTTTCTCTGTAGCTTTGGACCCTGTCCTGGAACTAGCTCTTGTAGACCAGGCTGGCCTCGAACTTAGAGAGATCCGCCTGCCTCTGCTTCCCGAGTGCTGAGATTAAAGGCGTGTGCCACCACCGCCCGGCTAGAACTTATTTATATTTATTTTTTGAGACAGCCCAGGCTGTCCCTGAACTCCTGGTCCTCCTGCCACATCCGAGGTGCAATGAACAAATTTGTTTCAGGGGGCCGGTGTTATTCTTTCTAAAGATATGCTAGTGGGGGTCACTCAAAGCCTTGGCAGCAGGGCAGCAGTGGGTGATCCCAGGTCTCCGCGGCTCTCCTAGGCGGGTGGGAGACAGATAGACACACCATACAGAGACTTTGGGAATAGAGTTTATTTAGTGGGTTATGGAAGGGAAAGAGGAGAAGGGGGGAGGAGAGAAAGAGGAAGAGAGAGAGAGAGAGAGAGAGAGAGAGAGAGAGAGAGAGAGAGAGAGA